>NW_028045758.1:0-9353 GCF_054177405.1 Leptonychotes weddellii
CACCCCCTTCATTTTTCCCTTCCTACTATCTTTTTTTTTTTTTAAGATATAATGTATTATTTGTTTCAGAGGTACAGATCTGTGATTCATCAGTCTTACAGAATTCACAGTGCTCACCATAGCACATACCCTCCCCAATGTCTATCACCCAGCCACCCCATCCTTCCCACCCGCCACCACTCCAGCAACCCTCAGTTTGTTTCCTGAGATTAAGAATTCCTCATATCAGTGAGATCATATGATACATGTCTTTCTCTGATTGACTTATTTCGCTCAGCATGATACCCTCCAGTTCCATCCACGTTGTTGCAAGTGGCAAGATTTCAGTTTTTTTGATGGCTGCATAATATCCCATTGTGTGTGTGTGTGTGTGTGTGTGTGTGTGTGTGTGTGTATCACATCTCTTTATCCATTCATCTATTGATGGACATCTTGGCTCTTTCCATAGTTTGACTATTGTGGACATTGCTGCTATAAACATTGGGGTGCACATACCCCTTCAGATCACTACTTTTGTATCTTTGGGGTAAATACCCAGTAGTGCAATTGCTGGGTCGTAGGGTAGCTCTATTTTCAACTTTTTGAGGAACCTCCATTTTTACTGTTTTTTGAAAGTGTTTTTTTTTTTCTTTCATTTGGAAGAGTGCTCCTTCATATCCCTACATTGATCTCCAGAAGCCTGTTCAAACCCTCAGACTTCTAATCTCCTTTTTACTTTTGTCATAGTCTGTTGTATAGAGAGGCCCATTGTAGCAAGCAGAGAGGCTGGCTCTTGTTTTTCTACTGTAAGAGGCTGTCTATTAAATAGAACTTTCTCTCTAGATTTTATATTAGAAAGACTAGGTATATTTTTTCCACAGCCAGATGCTTCCTCTGTAAATAAAGGCAGAACCCCAAAGCAAGAATTGGGAACTGGAATCTGTTGTCTCATTCATATGCTTTCTGATAGACATGTTTTTCTCTTCCTATAAACAACATTATCACCCTGTAAGAACCACTGGTGCCATACTCCACCATATCAATTTGCCTTTACCATTTACTCATAACATTGAGCAAAAAAAGGTTTACATTGTGACTGAGCCAGACATATAAGGCCAAAGTGTAAACTCATTTTCAAAAGGTGGGCTACTTTAACCATTCAGAAAAAGAAATAAACTATAGCAGATGTTTGTTTTTCCACTTACCCATGTATCATCATATGAGAATTAACAGAACTCTGCCAAATGGCATAGATGGCATTTATGTATGTGTGTGTGTGTTTCCAGTCACTCATACACTCATATAGATTGATATATGTCTATATCATATATATCATATACTCTGTACTTAGTAACAGCATTTACAAAATCTTGTATCAGCGATTTATTCATCTACCCTGGGAGTAGTGTTAATTGCTCTATTATACTAATGGTTTATATATATCCCAGCCTTCAAATGAGCTTCGTTTAAAGTTGGCAATGCTAGTTTACACCTGCAAAAAGGTGAGTATTTTTATCCTAGCTTGGGAATAGAGGAGGCTGTTTCTCATCACTTGGCATATGCCTAAAGAATAATATTTTTGTTTGCTTTGCTTATTATGCAAAGCCACAAGGCAGACTTTGTATTAAAAGAAATTTGCTAAAGAACTTTGGGGAAAAATCGTGGCTCTCGCAAAGTAACCACATGTTGGACAGGTGTTTATTTAAAACATTTGTTTGAATACATATGAGGCAGAGTGAATAGGATTACAGATGTTTCCTGCTTGTAAGTTCATCATTCCATTATTTAGATAGTATTTTCTAACCTGAAAAATACAATAATTTTTGCCTTTATCAAGTATTTTATTTTGTTTTCTCTATTATCTATCTATCTATCATCTATCTCTTTATTTTAGAATGAGGCAATTTATGAACCCAGCATTTGTTCTAATGCTTCTTGTTGGCATTCGCCACCCATCCAGCAATTCTGTCCAGATCTCTGGCCCTCAGATGTCAGTTTCCCACCCCCATCTCGGTCCTCTTCTGCCATTTTCAGCGCCTCTAGGGCTTGGAGGACCATGCAGGCCACACTTTTGGAGCCTCTGCTGAAATGGCTAGGCCTGACCCTGTTTCTCTGACATCCCGCTTAAATCTTAGTTGTGCAGCTGACCCCAGTGCCACCTCAGAGGTACAAGCGCCCTGCTGTGGAAGCCGCTCCTTTGTAGAACTAGATTTCATTGTAGGCCAGCCTGACAGCGTCTACCCATTCAGGGACTTCCAGCTCCCCGAACTTTTTGAGGAAGGCTGCCAGAACTCTGAGGAACTGCTGCTGGTTCCTGTCTTTTACAGTAACTCCAGGCATCACGTGGCTTCGGCACTGCCAGCCAGGGGAAAGGCCAAGCTGTTTCATTAATGGAGACTATATTTTCTTGCTTTGTGTAACATGCATAGACAGCATTCAGCTATGTATAAGTAATCTCATTCTCACACTTAGTTTATTTGGATACCATTAGATTAAATGATTTAGAGATATGTGGGGTAATCTAATTCTAGCACACAAAGTGTGACAGCTGAAGCATTATCTAGTAGCAATCTCCACTGATCTAAGATGAAGCAGTATTAATGATGTGGAAGGCTTTGAACCATCCCATGACTTTCAATGTGATGTTTTTATTTCCCACCTCAACACCAAGGTCATCTTAAAGCTCCCCATCAAAATGTAAGCTCCTTGAGGGCAGGGGCCTTGCCCATCTTATTCATGTCTATATGCAAAGTCCTTAGGAGGCTACCTGGTTCAATCCATACCTGTTTAATAAATGAGTGAGTGCGTAAAAAAGAAAATCTAAATATTTATCTAGAATTTCAAAGAGTATGTGTGTGCATGAATATGTGCACGCACCTGTGTGTTTAAAAGAGAGAAAGAGAGACAAAGAGTAACAGTATTCACTGAGATTCCATTTTTTAACATTAAAAACTATTCTGTCCACAAAGGTTCAGTGAAATATTTTTTTTAATATAAAAATTATTGAGCTGATAATTTGGAATGATAAATTCTGATTGTGTTTCTTTGTTGAATAGTTGTATCTTCCCAGAGTTTGCATCAACACAGTGTTTATTGAACATCTGCTGTGTGCCCACAGGGACTCTGAGAGGAACTAGGGATATAAGGTGGAAACAAGCTTATATGTTTATCTCATTATTTTCATAGTATGATAAATAAACGTTGTCTTAAACTAACTGCTTCAGCAAGTAGTAATATTTTAAGGCATTCCCTAAGGAGTTAAAAAAAAAAACAAAACAACAATAACAGCCACTATAGTGAAAAGCACTATTAGATTCAGATAGTTATTTTCCATTACAATAGTTTAGTTTTCTTTTTCAGGTCTCTAAACAATTAACAAGATAATAAGTGACACAGAAGAAATGTTGACCTCTTGATCTCATCTTCACTCTTTGTCTTATTAATGCTTTCATCAATCATTCAGTATGACTGTTGAGATAAATCTAGATACAGAAAAAGTGCCTCTTTTCTGTGTATAAACCCAATCAATGCAATGAATAAAATGGGTATACTTAGGAAAAGAAACCAAGATATACTTACCTTTTATTGTGAAGATAACTGCAAGATAACAGAAGTTGTTAAAAACCAATGCAGATTTGTTTTTTCAGTCAAGTTGCCTAGATAAGTAATGATTCAAACTCAGAAAAGCTTCTGTGCTGTGCTCATCTGAATGGAGAAAATAAATGCACAGATCATAAATTAATGCCTGGAAACAGACCATGAACTTTTGCCAGCAACAGCTAATTTGCAACAATGGGGGCTTGGTGAAAATGACAGTTTCAGTCGGCATGGGGAGGCAAGCAGAGCCATTTGAGAGGATGGAGAGCATTGTGCCTGCCAATTGATGTTGGCAGGGGATTGTCAACCCACTGAGTACCAGGACTCATCAACATGTTTAATGTTATGAGCATAGACATTGTCTTTAAAAACCTAAGCCATGAGAGGGCAATGTGCACTGCAGCCTGCACAGAATAGCATTTCAGGCAGGTGGATGGCACAGATACTTATTAAAGTTGTGGCAAGTGGGAAATAGAGATAGAAAGGAACCAGATACAAGGAGAAAGAGGTGAAACGCCCAAAGTAAAAACTAAAAGTAACAAATGTTCAATGCAAAAAAAGAGGAAAAGACAAATAATAGAAAATACAGAAAAGCGCAAAGGGAATGAAAGTTATTCTAGCACCATCACCACAAATAGTACCGTTAAAACTTTGTTGTAAGATTCTTTTAGCATTTTTAGCTCAAGAATTTAAAATAACTTAAAAAAAAGAGGTATTAAGAGTTATGTTGGACAGATCTATTATAATGAAGATAATATTAACTTCCCCACATGTCTTGAATTATGAGCTAATCTGTAAATTAGAATAATTGCAGCCTACTGGAACTACCAAAAATGTTATGGAAACCTTCTACTAATTTTATAATCTTACCTACATAATAGCAAACATATTTTGAGAATTAGTTGCTCATGTGTATATATTGATAGAAATTAATGAGACTATAAGCTAGTTATAATTACATTACATTAAATTCCTCTGCTTCAAAATACTTGTGAACAGGTGTTCTATGTCACAAGAAAATCTTTCAGTTGTTCATAAATAATCTTACAAACTTTTATATATGTCGTACTTTTTGTTCAGTGTTGAAAATACAAGAAATAATATATAATCAGGTATACTGGGGTAAAATCTTAAAGCAATAACTGATGAGTTTTCATACTTTGGGTTCCTGGAATTCCTTTACTTATGTTGATCTTATCTCTCAGGCTAAGCATTGAAGTCACAATTTTTCCTAGAAAAAACTGTACTTGTGGAACCAATGACTCCCATCTGCCCCACAAACCTTCCGTTCTCAAACCCAGAATAGGTGAAGATACTCTCTCTAAGGAGAGATGACAAGAAGTAGACTCTGGGAGCTTTGCTGAAGTAGAATGAGGTTCGGCAGTGTAGCAGGGTACCTGACTGGGATGCTGAAAGCAGATGGGAATGGGAGCTGATCTTTCCACATTCTTTGCATCCCAGAATGTCATGGGGGGAAAAAATTTTTTTTTCAATAGATCCAACAAAGTTTCAGGCTTTAGTTAAGAGAAAGAAGCTATTGAGAGGCTCAAGGATATGATGAAGGTGAACTACAGCAGTGGCAAATATAAATACCAAATTGAACAAGTGTCCTTTACATCTTCAGAACTATAGATTCCATGGACTCTGGCAGGAGAGAGGATGGCCTCAGGTCTACTCACCCTGCACCAAAACTGATTGCATAATGGTAGATTAGGGGTTTTTTGGTCATCAAGTAGAATAGGGCTTGAAATATTTTAAAATCCAGTTACAAAGTAGAGAAAATAACTTCATCTGCACCTTTGGGTATTCAAACTCAACAAACCAGCATACTTCTAGGGTATTTTAGAGCTGATACTTACATTCTCAATTAACCTCACAATAACTATATTGTAGGTATTATTAACCCCCACTTTTTAACCATTCATCATTAAAAATGTATTAGGGCTATTAGGTGCCTAAATCTGCACTAAGTTCTAGATATTCCCTGTAATAATAGATTCTTGTGCCTTACCCAACATCTGCTGGGCCCAAATTAACACTAATCTAGATGGTGGAACCTGACAACTACTTACATTTCAGCTGCCTTGGATACCTCACACTCATGCAGGTACAATCTGGTACAATCTGGAAATGTGGAGAAGTTGCTTTATTTTATGGAGTGACCTTTGACCAGTGGGGCTTGGGAGCTAGTAGATAAAAGTTCAACATGGAGTAAACAATTCTGAAAAACATAGTTTGTAGCTTTTTAGAATCTCTTGGCATTTACTGAACCTCAATGGTCCACAGCAGTGACCAACTCTACAGTGAACCTCCTCTTTTATATCATTCTCCCCAGTTCCTCAGTCTACTCTTTCCCAAATAAAATATCCAGACACAAGTGTGGTATATGACGACATTTGTGTATGTGCTGGAAGGAAAGAGCTATAGCACTAATTTAACAAACCAGATTTAATTCATGGTCTCAGGAGGCTAATGGTTTGTGAAAAAGATTTTAAAACTGGATATTAGAGATGTTTAGACACTTTTTTTATTTAAATTCAATTAGCCAAGGTATAGTACATTATTATTTCTTGTTATAATGTTCAATGATTCATTAGTTGAGTATATCACCCAGTGCTCATCATAGACACTTTTTTTGAAGCTAAATAACTACTGAGAGGTACAGCCACAATTGGAACCAGGACCGCACAGTCTCAAAATATGTTCTTTCCAGTATAAAATGGAAACAAATAATCAATGGTACTATTGCCTATGTTGCAGTGTTTTTTGTTTTTGTTTTTCTTAAAGACTATTTATTTATTTGAGAGAGAGAGAGAGAGAATGCACAAGTGGGGGGACGGAACAGAGGGGGAGGGACAGGGAGGAGGGGAAAGAATCTCAAGCAGACTCCATGCTGAGCTCAGAGTCCCTCGCTGGACCCTGAGATCATGACCTGAGTGGAAACCAAGAGTTGGAAGCTTAACCTACTGAGCCAGTCAGGTGCCCCTGTTGCAGTAGTGTTAAAATTTTCCTCATTAAGTATATTTCCTTCAAAATAGGAAGTGAAAACAGATGGGATATAATATCAAATGATTTAGGTTGAGATGTTTGGTAGCGAGTTCGAAGAAAGGAAGTTTGGGTCAAGAGCCACGATAAGAGAGTCTGGGAAAATAAGAACAAAAATAAATTCTGCTCAATTTGCAGAGGAGATGAAGTCATGAAGAAAGACATCAAAGAATTCACATAAACAATTTGGACTTTCAAATCCAAATAACAATTTCTTTCCATCTAAATATTAAAAATAGACATAAGATAAAAATGTACTTGAAACTACAAAATTAATTAGTCTGAAGCTTTCTACTAAAACTTCGGTGGTATGGCTATGTATTCTATTGCTTCTGCCAACTATTTATGTACAACTTATTAGGGACTCTAAGGAAAGAATTTTTTTCAAAATTAATACATGTGATCTTTAGATCTTTATTTAATTTCAATGTAATTAACATCACATGATGATATTTTAAAATGTAGGCACTATTCATGATGTCATTTTCTTCCAAAGATTCGTTTTTTATCATTATTGAAGTATAATTAACATACAGTATTACACTAGTTTCATGTATACAACATTGAGATTTGAGAATTCTATACATTACTTAATGTTCACCATGGTAAGTGTAATCACCATCTGTCACCATACAATGTTATTACAATATTATCGAATATATGCCCTATGCTGTACTTTTTATCCCTGTGACTTATTTATTTTATAACTGGAAGTTTGTACCTCTTAATCCCCTTCACCTATTTTGCCCATCCTCTAGCCCCTTCCCCTCTGGCCACTACCAGTTTGTTCTTTACATCTATGAGTCTGTTTCTGTTTTGTTTATTTGTTTGCTTTTTAGATTCCACTTATAAGTGGAATCATATGGCATTTTTCTTTCTATATCTAACTTATTTCATTTAGCATAATACACTCTCAGTCCATCCATACTGTTGCAGATGGTGAGATATCATTCTTTTTATATGACTGAGTAATACTCCATTGTATATATATCCTACATCTTCTGTATCCATTAATCCATCAACGGACACTTAGGTTGCTCCCATCTCTTGGCTATTGTAAACAATGCTGCCATAAACACAGGGATGCATATATCTTTTCAAATTAATGTTTTTGTTTTCTTTGGGTAAATACCCAATAGTGGAATGCCTGAATCATATGGTATTCCTATTTTTAATTTTTTGAGGAAACTTCATACTGTTTTCCACAGTGATTGCACCAATTTACATTCCCATCAATAAAGCACAAGGGTTCCCTTTTCTCCACATCCTTGCCAACGCTTGTTATTTCTTGTCTTTTTCGATATTGGCCATTCTGACAGATGTGAGGTGGTATCTCATTGTGATTTTGATTTGCATTTCCCTGATGATTAGTGATGTTGAGCATCTTTTTGTGTGTCTGTTGGCCATCTGTATGTCTTCTTTAGCAAACAAACTTTTCAGGTCCTCTACCCATGTTTTTATTGGATTTTGTTGTTGTTGTTGTTCTGGTGTTGAGTTGCATAACTTCTTTATATATTTTGGATATTAACTCCTTATTGAATATATGATTTGCAAATATCATCGTCCATTCAATAGGTTGTCTTTTTGTTTTGTTGATGGTTTCCTTTGTTGTGCAAAAGCTTTTTAATTTTAGAGTAGTCCCAATAGTTTATTTTTGCTTTTGATTTCTTTTTCTGAGGAAACATATCCATAAATACATTGCTAAAGTCAATGTCTAAGAGATTACTGCCTATGTTTTCTTTTAGGAATTTTATGGTTTCACATTTAGATCTTTAATCTATTTTGAGTTTATTTTTGTGTATGGTGTAAGAAAGTAGTCCAGTTTCATTCTTTTTTTAAGACTTTATTTATTTATTTATTTTTAAAGAAAGAGAGTGGGGGAAGGGCAGAGGCAGAGAGAACCTCAAGCAGACTCCATGCTGAATGCAAAGCCCAACTCGGGATTTGATCTCATGACCCTGAGATTATGACCTGAGCTGAAATCAAGAGTCAAATTCTTAACCTACTAAGCCACCCAGGCACCTCCAATTTCTTTTTTTTACAGGTAGTTGTCCAGTTTTTCCAACACCATTTATTGAAAATTGTGTTTTTTTCCCATTTTATATTCTTGCCTCCTTCATCATAGATTAATTCACCATAAAAGCATGGATTTATTTATTTATTTATTTATTTATTTATTTATTTATTTATTTATTTATTTATGGATTTATTTAGGGGCTTTCCATCCTGTTCCGTTGATCTATGTGTCTATATTTGTGCTAATTCCATACTGTTTTAATTACTATTGATTTGCATTATACCTTGAAATCCAGGATTGTGATACCTCTAGCTTTGTTCTTTTTCCTCAAAATTACTTTAGCTATTCAGGGTCCTTTGTGGTTCTATATAGGTCCTGGTATTATTTGTTCTAGTTCTGTGAAAAGTGCTATTGGTATTTTGATGGGGATTGTACTGAATCTGTAGACTGCTTTGGGTAGTATGGACATTTTAACAATATTAATTCTTAGAATCCATAAACATGTCAACAAAACCAAAAGACAACTGACAGAATGGGAGAAATTTGCAAATGACATATCAGATAAAGGGCTAGTATCCAAAATCTATAAAGAACTTACCAAACTCAACACCCAAAGAACAAATGATCCAATCAAGAAAGGGGCAGAAGACATGAAGAGACAGTTTTCCAATGAAGACATCCAAATGGCCAACAGACACATGAAAAAGTGCTCAAC
>NW_028045759.1:0-433 GCF_054177405.1 Leptonychotes weddellii
GGTATCAAGCCTTATATAAGGCTATCTTAATTAAGATAGTGCAGAACTTGATGGAGAAATAGACAAACTGACCAGTGGAACAGAAAGACCAGAAACAGATGCATACATATATGGAATTGTGATATGTAAACAGCACTGTAGAAATCAGTTAATAGTGAGAGACAACTCACTCTCTCTTGGAATAAAGGAAATTTTATTTTTTTATTTATTTTTTTTTTTTATGGTTATTTCAGCTTTTTTTTTTTTTTATTCTTATGTTAATTCCCATACATTACATCATTAGTTCTAGATAAAGTGTTCCATGATTCATTGTTCGTGCACAACACCCAGTGCTCCATGCAGAACGTGCCCTCCTCAATACCCACCACCAGGCCAACCCATCCTCCCACCCCCCTCCCCTCTAGAACCCTCAGTTTGTTTTTCAGAGTCCATC
>NW_028045760.1:0-433 GCF_054177405.1 Leptonychotes weddellii
GAAGTTTCAATAAAGCTCATTTAATCTCTGATTTGCCTTTAGGACATAACCATTGCATATCTTTGAGAGCCCAGCAATCTCTTTCTTCTCATCCTAAAAATTTACAGGAGATCTAGCTCTTCCTTTCAGAGGTGTCACCCAGCTGTCCAGAGTTTCTCCCTATATAGCTTCAGAATTGTTAAGTACAATGTTGATAAGTTGGCTAGCACTTTCCTTGAAAAAGGTCTAAATTAATTAATTACCACAAGTTTGCGATGTATGGTACATGCAGGATGGCTACAGATCTCATCCTCCCTCTATATCCCCATCAAGCAGGATATGTAGAAAAACATTTGTTTAGCGTTCAAGGTCAGGGATTCTGGGGGTAGCCAACCCAGAGCATCTCATATGTAACCAAGAATGTCTGGATGGCAGGCCTTGATCTCCTTGAAAG
>NW_028045761.1:0-433 GCF_054177405.1 Leptonychotes weddellii
TTTTCAACCAACATCTTATCAATCCCTTTTTTAAAAATCTTTTTTATTTTTCATTTTTACAGTCATATTCTATCACTTCAAAGTAGTTAACCTTATTTTTGGTATATATATATATATATATAGTTCTCTCTTTAAAATTTTGGGATACAATTTCTTCTAACAGAGCAAAATATACCCTAAATCTCTAGTCTCCTGACTTATCACATTGTCTCCCTTCTTTTTTTTTTTAAATCCACTTCTTTCTTTTTTCAACCAAGTTCTTATATTATCAATTCCTTTTATAAAATCTTTTATAATTTTCATCTTTACAGTCATATTCCATCCTTTCATTGTATTTACCCTTATTTTTGTACATATATAAGTTTTTCTTTTTTATTTATTTTTTTTAAGTTTTTATTTCTTTAAAATTTTGGGATGAACTTTCTTCTAACAG
>NW_028045762.1:0-433 GCF_054177405.1 Leptonychotes weddellii
ACCCTCTGACAAATATCTGGAATGCAGCTCGCCAATGTTACAACTTTAATACAAAACCATATGTTTTAAAAATCAGTCAATCTGGGGGGAAAATTGATATACTATCATAAAAATTTAGGACCCAGACAAGAACCATGCCTAAATGGAAGCCACCCCACTGTCCCTCTGAGTTGAGCCAAGGGAGGGCAGGGCCAAGAGTATCCTCAGGAAATTATTTTTTTTTTTTTTTTTTTTTTTTTTTTTAAAGATTTTATTTATTTATTTATTGGAGAGCAAGTGAGAGAGAAACAGCATGAGAGAGGAGAGGGTCAGAGGGAGAAGCAGGCTCCCCGCTGAGCCGGGAACCCGATGTGGGACTCGATCCCAGGACCCTGGGATCATGACCTGAGCCGAAGGCAGTCGCTTAACCAACTGAGCCACCCAGGCGCCCCTT
>NW_028045763.1:0-433 GCF_054177405.1 Leptonychotes weddellii
GACAACTCAATTTAGCCTCTCTCACTATCCAGAGGCTTTTCTCTTTGTGGGGACGAGACAATCAAAGATTCTTTTGTAAGTTAACAAAAGCTGTAGTCACTGTCCACAGTTCATATTTGCAAATATTTTAGTATTAAATATCATTTTCTTCTTAGTCTCTCCAATACCATTGCATAATCCCTTGCCTCTAATGGATTCCAGTAATCAAAATATGGAAGTAGCGAGAGAATCTGAAAAGGAAGCCAACATCAAAATGTGATTATGGAAGAAATAGTATCATGACATGTCATAGTATCTGAGTCTGGGGGTCCCAAGTCCTGGACACTGGAGCATGACCCTAACACAGGGCAGAAACAACAGGTCATTGAATGGTGTGACTTGAAACATGTCTAGGGCAAGGTGTGGTGAAACAGGGTTTATTAACACCTGTGGT
>NW_028045764.1:0-433 GCF_054177405.1 Leptonychotes weddellii
TAATATATTCTACATATTATATTACATTGTATTATTATACAAATATAATGCTACATTATATTATATATAATGTCATATATATGACACATATATATTATACATTATATCACATTATATATATTACATATTACATATATTCTTTTTCATACTAAGTCTTCAAAAAATCTGGTAAAATATTTTACATTTATATCACATTGCAATTGAGACTAGCCAAATTTCAAGTACTTGATCACTAACACGTGGCCAGTGCTAGACCTTGTAATATTGAAACCACCGCTTCCAGGAGACACAGACCCATCAGCACAGGCTTTGGTCACCTGCCAGAGCTGCTCTAGAACCATAGTGGGGGCGGGGGCTGGGGGCAGCCAGCACTTACAGCAACTTGTGTGGAATGACAAGGCACTCCCTCCTCCAGGGACATACAGTCAGGCCC
>NW_028045765.1:0-433 GCF_054177405.1 Leptonychotes weddellii
GGTCAATGTCTGTCTTAGGACAGAGGGCAGAGCTGTCAAGCTTGGGGGTGGAGGGGAGGTATGGAGCAAGCGCCCTGAGGGGAGCCGGCCTTGGGTTTCCAATAGCTCCTAAGGTAAAGGGGCCTCAGGCCGGCACAGCGGTGGCCGCTAAGGTGTCTGGGATGTCCTGCTCAGCTACACCCAAGAGCTATTCTCATGGTAATCAGGACAGAGAGCACAGGAGGGCCCTGCCGCCTCTGGCCTGGCAAGTTCAGCCTGGTGTGCTGGGGATATGGCCGGGCACCAGGCAGCCTTCCCCTGCTGGCATACCCCATGGGCGCTCGTGCCCAGCGGGGTGTCTCCGTGCTTTTGAACCGCTAACGGTAAGCGGACCCTCCGCCCCCACAGCCAGGCCTGGTGCCCCTTGGTTCTTGCTAGCCCATCTCTCCACCAC
>NW_028045766.1:0-9350 GCF_054177405.1 Leptonychotes weddellii
ATCTGCATAAAGGGACCTCAAAGTCTCTATGACTGTCCTAAAAGAACCCCTTATCTCCTGTAGCTACCGGGCCAAGATCACTGAATACCAACATTCTGCAAGTGGCTGAATTACAATGCAAACTGAACTCCCAGCCTTGCACAGACTCTTATGTTAAAGTTAAGGGCACTGATTAGAAAGAAGTGAGACTCTGCAATTGGGAAGGGAACATCTGGGCAGATTCCAATGAAGCAGGCAGGGGACCTTAAACCACTAAATTCTGCCGAGTCTCTCTTGCCCTTCCTCCTCTTCCTCAGACAGCTTTCCCCTGTCTGAATGCCTGTGATGGTCTTTCCTGAGAGAGTTGCCTCACAAGGGATTGCTAAACTCCACTAAGAATCTACCCTGCCACCTCTCAGCGCTTCAAGAATAGGAAGCCCTAGAGAATGATGTACAAATGAGTGACACATGAAAAGACATGAAACACACCAAGAGTTGCACTTGCCAATATATATAAGCATTCCTCATTTTATTGTGCTTTGCTTTACTGTTTCGCAGAAATTGAGCTTTTTAAGAAATTGAGTTTGTGGCAACCTGTGTTGAGCTGGTCTATGGCCACCATTTTTCTAACACCCTTTGCTTACTTCATGTCTATTACATTTTGTAATTCTTGTAATATTTGAAGGTTTTTTATTATTACAATTGTGATGGTAATCTGTAATCAGTGCTCTTTGATACTATTATTATAATTGCTTTGGGGAACCACAAACCACACCCATATAGGACAGAAATCTTAATAAATGGTGTACGTATTCTAATTGCTCTACCAACCAGCCATTCCCCAGTCTCTCTCCCATGGCCTTTCCTATTCCCTTAGACACTTCTATACTGGAATTAGGCCAGTTAGTTACCCTACAATGGCCTCTAACTGTTCAAATGAAAGGAAGAGTTGTACATCCCTCACTTTAAATAAAAATCTAGAAGTGATTAAGCTTAGTGAGGAGGCCATGTCAAAAGCCAAGACAGGCTGAAAGCTAGGCTTCTTGAGCCAGTTAGCCAAGTTGTGAATGCAAGGGCAAAGTTCTGAAAGGAAATTAAAAGTGCCAGTGAACATATGAATGATAAGAAAGAGAAACAGTCATAATGCTGATATGGAGAGAGGTTTAGTAGTCTGGATAGAAAATCAAACCAGACACAACATTCCCCTAAGCCAAAGCCTAATCCAGAGCAAGGCCTCAACTCTCTTCAATTCTATGAAGGCTCAGAAAGGTGAGGAAGGTGCAGAAGAAAAGTATGAAGCTAAAAGAGGTTGGTTCATGAGGTTAAGGAAAGAAATCATCTCTATAACATAAAAGTGTAAAGCGAAGCAAGTGTTGATATAGAAGCTTAGCAAGCTATCTGGAAGATCTAGCTAAGATAATGAATGAAAGTGGTTACCCTAAACAGATTTTCACTGTAGACAAAATAGTCTCATATTGGAAAAAAGATGCCACCTAGGACTTTAATAGCTAGAGAGGGGAAGTCAATGCCTGGTTGCAAAGCTTCAAAGAATAGGTTCACTCTCGTTACAAAGTAATGGAGCCAATGTTCACTTACCATTCCAAAAATCACAGGGGCAAGAATTATGCTAAATTGTGTTCTGTAAACCTCGATGGTAGCACATCTATTTAAATGTGTTTACTATATACTTTAAGCCCACTTTTGAGACCTAGTGTTCAGAAAAAAATATATTTTTTTTCATTGACAATCCATCGAGTCATCCAAGAGCTCTGATGGAGATGTCCAAAGAGATTCATCTTATTTTCATGCCTGATAACACAACATCCATCTGCAACCCATGGGTCAATAAGTAATTTTTGACTTTCAAGTCTTATTATTTACAAAATACATTTCATAAGGCTACAGCTGCCACAGATAGGGATTGCTCTGATGGATCTGGGCAAAGTCAACTGAAAACCTCCTGGAAAGGGCTTGCCACTCTAGATGCCATTCAGAAAATTTGTGATTCATGGGAAGAGGTCAAAACATCAACATTAACAGGAGTTCAGAAGAAGTTGATTCCAACTCTCATGGATGACCTTGAGGTTCAAGATTTCAGTGGAGGAAGTCACTGCAGATATGGTAGAAATAGCAAGAGAACCAGAATGAGAAGTGGAGCCTGAAGTTAATTGCTGCAACCTCATGATAAAACTTTAATAGAGAGGAGTCATCTTATGGATGAGTGAAGAAAGTGGTTTCCTAAGATGCTGTGAAGATTGTTGAAAGGACAAAAAAGGATTCAGAATATTACATAAACTTAGTTGCTAAAGAAGCAGCAGGCTTTGAATGGATTGGCTCCAATTTTGAAAGAAGTTCCACTGTGGGCAAAATGCTATCACATGTACAGAAAAATCATGGGAGGAAAAGTTTATGATGTGGCAAACTTTATTGTTTTAAGAAATTGCCACAGCCACCCCAACTTTCAGCAACCACCACCCTGATTAGCTAGCAGCCATCAACATCAAGGCACAACTCTTCAGCAGCAAAAAACATCACACTCACTGAAAGCTCAGATGATAGCTAGCATTCTTCAGCAATAACATGGTTTTAATTAAGGTATAAACATTGTTAAGACATTCTAATGCATACTTAATAGACCATAGTTTAGTGTAAATATAATTTTTATATGTACTGGGAAACCAAATAACTCTTTGACTTGCTTTGTTGTGATACTGGCTTTATTGTAGTGGCTGGAAACAAAACTGTAAGATCTCTGAGGTATGCCTGTATCACCAAAAAAGTAAGGCATAATTGTGGGAAGAGATCCTAAGGGTACTAAGCCAGAGTGAACAGAATAAAATCTTGAACGAACCTAAATTTACTGATATGGACTCAATATGAAATTCTGGTTTATTGTGTTAAATATAGTGGCCTGGAGTGGCTCTAATAATTTATTTAGTTGCTTGCTAGAAACCTGGCTCCAAAAATGAATATCAGAAAGTTGGGCTGGAATGACACAGGGGTAGATTCCAAAGACATTGAAGGGCTAGAACTCCCTGGCTATACCCTAAAGGAGGAACCCAGAGGCTTAGGGAGATGGGAATGCCAGAGTCTCAGTCTACCTGATCATCTACTCTCTTGCTGTCCCCAGGGAAGATCCAGAGGAGGGAGCCCCAGCATCCCTGAAGAGCTCTTAGTGGCTGTTTTCTGTAAGCTAAGAATGACAATGGGAAGTACTGTCTTTGAACTAAACTACCTGAATCAATGAGAATGATGGATTCCAAGGTATGGGGGCTAAATGGTAGCAATTCAGTTCACAACCAAAGAAAAGGTACACGTGGTTGCTATAATATGCAACAGAGCAACACAGTAATCAGGATAGTCTGACCCAAAGAGAATTCTGGCATTGGCTAGTTGATCATGATGACTCTGAAACAGATTACTTGATTTAAAAATGCAGAATACAAAGCCCTGATTCCAGTACACATAAGTTTGACTTGAATCACTACAAGTGTCATAGTCCTTCAACCAGTTCCCAGAAATGAGCCAATTTATAGACCCAGAGTCCCTTGAGTAAAGTGGAGGTTGGGGCCCTTTGAGGAAGGCCTCTATTACACAACTAAAAAATTATGTAGGAAATCTTCACACTAGTGTTCTCCAGAGCAACTTATCAGGGTAATTGTGTATTTGGGAAAGGAAAATAACTTCTCAGAAATTATTGAACATTAACTCAGAACTGACAGTTCCTGGATGATTAAAATGCCATGGTGCTCTACTAGTCAGAACAGGGACTGGATTTATGCAAGTCACGTGATCAGGGCAGTTTTGCTCAGTCCATCACACAGTGGGCTCAGAAGGTTCTCTAACCCACTCTGTGATTATTCCCCCAGTTCCAGGTTGTATTATTAGAACAGATAAAGTCAGCAACTAACCAAATCCACATATTGGTCCCCTGGCCTATTAAGTCAGGACTATTATGGTAAGAAAGACCAAGTGGAAGCCAGTATAACTGCCCTTACCTACCAAAATAGGCTGTTTGTCCCACAGAAGGATTCTTGGGCCGAGGAATCGGGGTGGAAATGGGAGTGGCTCCTCTTATTTTTACCCTCTAGTGATCCTCTAGTGAAATGTTGCTTTCCCTCCCTGAAACTTTTGAACTTTGCTGGTTTAGAGGTCTCAGCAAGGAAGGAATGCTTCCGCCAGGGGAAAAAGCAATGGTTCCATTTAAATGGAAGTGGACTGCCTCTTGACCACTTTGAGCTCCTCATGCCAATGAATCAACAGGCAAAGAAGCAGGTTACTATACTGGCTGGGGTGAGTGATTCTGACTATTCAAGAGAAATAGGATTGCTGTGACACTACTGAAGTACGGAGGAGTAGGTCTGAAATGTAGGGGATCCCCGTACCTTCTGGTATTCCCATGTCCTGTGTTTGCTTGTATTTGGCTTTTGAGTTTTAACTTTAATCACAGGACATGGGAATGATTACTGTGTTGCTCTGTTGCATATTATAGCAGCCATCAACATCAAGGCACAACTCTTCAGCAGCAAAAAACATCACACTCACTGAAAGCTCAGATGATAGCTAGCATTCTTCAGCAATAACATGGTTTTAATTGAACATCAAGTTGTGCCTTGATGTTGATGGCTGCTATAATATGCAACAGAGCAACACAGTAAACATTCCCATGTCCTGTGATTAAAGTTAAAACTCAAAAGCCAAATACAAGCAAACTGCTAAGGCAAGTCCACACACCAGACATTTGTGACTCGATGAGGTGCCTGCTGAGAGCAAAGGAGGAAGGAATGGGAAACTGAAGAAGATAGTTATAAAATAACACCTAATAACCACATGACCAGATGAGAAACAGGACTATAATAACTGTAAGTATTTCTTCCTTATTTTGTTGGTGGTGGTGGTGGGTATGTATGTATATATCTATGTATTTGGGTCCCTTTTCCTATTCTCCCAACATCTAAAATAAAATGTTAATAATAGCTGACTTCATATCTCAGGATTTAAGTTAGAGGATTATCAAAAAGAATGTGATTCAGTAAGAAGAGGAATGAGCAGCATCCAAAGATGTATAACAAGAACGTGTGCCCTCCTTTGGGGAGAGGATTAATTTATATTTGGTTGTACAAGGGACAGTTGTGCTTCCTTGGGCAGCCAGAGATTTGGAGGGCAGAAGTGAAACAGTGGGCTTATTTTCCAAACAAATAACTGCAACTCTGACTGCTGCCAGATATCCTCAGGGAAATAGCAGAGTTTGCAGCTGCTCCAGACCCTGTGGGTTCTCCTTCAGCTTCTCTAAATCCAAACCCGAGCAGTACGCAACCAGCTTTTTGGCAGGTCTCTTGCATTGTTCAAATTGGAGACTTTGAGGCAATGAGACTAATGCAGGTTCTGTTAAGAAACAGGATTCATCTTCACAGGCTGCAGTTTGTTTTTGCATTCCCCACTGTGTATCTGCCTTCTCTTCCTGACTGCTGGCTCTGCTGACTTCAGGCCCGGTGCCAGACACACAGGCAAACATATGCCAGGGAAGAGCTTGACCACCTCACATAATCACATAAGGTTAAATCCCTCAAGTAAATCCCTTATATCACTCACAGTGCCTCTGCTTCTCTGATCAAGCCCTACCTGACAGAGAGCTTCCGATTCAAGATGGCAACACAGGAAGAGCCTGAACTCATCTCCTCCACAGACACAACAAATCTACACCTATTAATAGAGCAATTCCTCCTAAAGAAGAACTGGGGATGGACTGAACAGCTTCAGCACAACAAAAGATACAAAGATCACATAAAGAACAACAAGACAGACAGACATACTCTAACAAAGGAAACCCCCACCACCATCCCGAATGCTGTGGAACTGCAGTGGGAGGGATAGCACTGAGGGGCTATGAGCAGATTCATCTGCCCTGGGACACAGAAAAAAAGCCACAGTTTGAGAGGGAAACTAGAATATAAAGGAACCAGCCTTAGGACCCTATCAAATGGCAGGACAGCAACTAGAACTCTCTCCATATCTGAGAGGCTGGCAAGTGCCATGGTTTGTTTCCAGTACATCTTGACAGCACAGACAGGAGCAGGTTATGGATGCCACAGCTGGCCTGCTGCCTCAGTGAGCCCTGGGCCTCTAAGCCACATCAAACTTGGACCCCCCAGGGCACAGAAAAAAAGCTACAGTTTAAAAGAGCAACTAGAATATAAAGTATCTAGCCCTAGAACTCCACCAAATGGTAAGGAAGCTGCTGGAAATTTCTCTGGATTGGAGGGCCTGGTGAGTACCAGATTCTACATTCCCCTCTACCTTCATAGCATGGATGGGAGCACAGTCCAGGCACCCTAGCTGGCCTACTGCCTCAGTGAGCGCTGGTTCCCTAACCCACATCATCCCAAGCCAACCTACCAAGACAGCCCCAGTGCAGTGCACGCTGTAACACCCCTGGTCAGTGCTCGCTACAGCAACAGCCATCTTGCCAAAGTCATCAGGCACAAAGCACCCTGGAATAATCCAGACCTGTACCATGTTGGCTCCAGATAACATGCTAGGACACCATAATGCGCAGTACTCCAGGACCTCCTCACTCAGGTTCTCTTCAACTCCAGCCACTCAGGGAGAGCACTACTTACAGAGAGCACCACAGGAATCTCTGCCTTTGAAATCTTTTAATTGTCATTCTGGTTGAATGGGTAACTAAGTATTATTTAAGAGTGACCTATGATTCTATTTGACCAAATGTTTTAAATCTTTTGACATTTTCAACAAACTTCCCCAAATCAACTTTTGAATGAAGTAAAAAGAGATATGTTAATTTATGTAGACTTATTTGATATATTAACTTGCATGGGAAACACTGTCAAAAAATAATGTTTTATCTTAGATCATAATTTTTATGGGGTATATTATTAAATAACTAATTCAAAGATTATATGAAATTCCTAAAAATTTGACATGTCCTGGTATAATATTATCTAGTCATAATTCCAGCTATTATCTTAAAATACTACAGATCACAAAAATAACCAATTTTATTTGTCAATTCCATTTGTGTGTGCGTGTGTGTGTTTGTGTGTTTGTGTGAACTCTCACAAGATCTTTAACCATGGCTATTTTTAAATCTTTTTTCACTCATTGGCAGTTACTGTTTTACTCTGTTATTTTCATAAAAGTGTTCCTACAAAAGTGCTTCACCTGTAAGGAAAGTCATGGAAAAGACTGACAACTACAAGTTTCTGATAACTTTAAGATCATAACACTGAACGGGTAAGGATTTCTAAAAGTCTAACGGAAAACTGATTCATAATGTTGCTAACCCAAGTTGAAGCAAAACAGGAATTAATTACAGGAGACTGAACTAAAGATGATTATAATTTTATGACTTCATTTAAAACATTGCTAGTTCTTTAATGTTTTGTTTTCCAGATTTAAAGGGCCCTATTTTCTCCTCTGTTTTAAGCTATCTACAGCTTACAGCACTTCAGTAAAATATACTTTTGTAAACAAAGGTTGAAACAAGTATCTTTTTCTCCTTACTTGATCCCTCCAGAATTCAGAAATTCTTTTTGAATATACTTATTTTTCATGACAATATATGTATTTACATAAGCTCGATCTGTTCTCCTTTTAATAGGACACAAGTTCCAGCACAGCAGATTTAAAAGCGCCTATTTGGTCAATCACTATTCTTGCTGCACTTATGTAAATAATCAGGCCAAATTTTTGAAACTAGACTTAATTTACAAACAAGTTAGTCTGACTGCGGTCCTCTTTGATAAAAACAGGGACAATTCCAAAGAGAAAAATGAAGTTTCAGTAATACACCCTTGTGGATATCAGATTCTACTGCTGTTAACTGTCCTTGAGGTTTTGTTTTCTACCCACAAACTGGACTGGATCCTGAATTCTAGCTTCTTCCAATATTTGGCTAGAACTCTCTGAACTAACATCTCCAATTTTCTCTCACTCTTCTGAGTTGCAATCACTATGAAAATAAAACTGCGCTTCTCCCAAAGCCATGCAAGCTAAAGCTGGACAACTTGACATAAACTTAAGAGAAACCACCAAAACAACCCATGTGAGGGCAATCTTTGTGTCTGTTGCTCTGTGGCCATGCAGCAAGATCACGAGACATCCAAACTGCAAACTGGGAAAATCTGTCAGATTGCCATTCTTGCCCTCACTCCATCTGAAGATGTTTTAAGCCGAATATTTAGAAATTATCTCAACTAGCTGATCTCCAAACTCAGTGAATTTATAATTTGCTTGAACCATTAACCTTTTTGTTTCCATAGAAACGCCTCTCATTAAATTACCTCACTGCTCACACCATACGGAGGCCTAATTTGGGTGGAAGTTCACCTGTCACACGACTTCCTAAAATAAATCAATCTCACCTTCAAGCAGTCCTAAGTCATCATGAGGAAGTGATTGTTAAAACATCATGTTATGCTAATGTAAATAACTTTTTATTTTTTTATTTTATTTTTTTAAAGATTTTATTTATTTATTTGAGAGAGAGAGCACACATGAGAGGTGGGAGGGTCAGAGGGAGAAGGAGACTCCCTGCTGAGCAGGGAGCCCGATGCGGGACTCGATCCTGGGACTCCAGGATCATGACCTGAGCCGAAGGCAGTTACTTAACCAACTGAGCCACCCAGGCACCCTGTAAATAACTTTTTAAAAACTGAAATCCATTTGATTTATTTAGTGGGTTAAATCTTGGCACCTGGGAATCTGCTCTGGGAATTTTTCAGTCCTTGGCTATTTAACTTCAGTCATCTTATTTAACTAATACGTTGTCTAACCCTAAGGGTTTTAAAGGCCTGTCAGCAGCCACTCATATGCCAAATGGTATCCATCAGGATCAGACAACTGGATGAAATCAACAATAACCACATAAATGATGAAGAAGGTGACTACATGGCCCTCAGCATGATGATTCAACTAATGGCAACAGCAAATATGTGATTCTTCAGCCTGACTACATCAATGATGGAAACTGAAAAATAATACTATACTGGTTGGTCATTCTCTCACCCTGCTGAGATAATGTTCAAAAGGGGAGAATTGTTTAAAAAAAAACCTAAGAAAGACCAGCCTTAAAAATTCCCTGAGCAGAGAAAATCACTTTAGTCATACAAAGCTTACTTTAGCTTATTTTGTAAGACTAACTTCACCTGGATAATTACTTGTGTATACCTCTGGAAAACATCAGCAAAAACAGTTCCCCAAAGTTGATATGAGGTAACCACTAACCAATTCCCTATCGCTTAAGAAAATGTTAATATTCTAATCACTGTGAAGAAACAGTCACTGACTTCTTCTTACTCTCTAAGCTGCCTTGTAACAACATACCCCTGATCCTCATTCCCTGTTCTGGC
>NW_028045767.1:0-433 GCF_054177405.1 Leptonychotes weddellii
TTTGCAGAGCCTGTGTCAGCCGCTCCCTCCCCAGGGGCTTGTTTGCAGAGCCTGTAACCAGCCGCTCCGTCACTGGGGGCTCGTTTGCAGAGCCTGTAGCAGCCGCTCCCTCCCCGGGCGCTCGTTGGCAGAGCCTTACTAGTCGCCAGAGCCTGTAGCCACACTCATCTTGATGGCCTCCAGCTCCCTCTCCCAAGAAGCGCTGCAGGCCTCATCATCTGGGTCTGGGGACCTCACCTTGATGGGGGGCACTGAGCTGGGACCTTGCTACGTGTGGATTTTCAGGGCCCAGCTGCGGCAGGTTCTCACTCCCCAGACTGATTCCGCACACCTGTGATCCTGGCAGGTTTGGAGACGGGGGCACCAAACACCTTGAGTCTAGACCTCACCCCTGGCAAAGCTGCCGGAACTGGTCCAGCCACGCTGCCCCCCC
>NW_028045768.1:0-432 GCF_054177405.1 Leptonychotes weddellii
AAGATGGCAGAGGAGTAGGGGACCCTATTCCAGCTGGTCCCCGGAATTGAGCTAGATATATACCAGACCACTCTGGACACCCACAAAATCAGCCTGAGATGTAAGAAGATAGATCTGGATCTCTAGAAACAGAATTTCACAGGCAGTTGGTTTCAGGTATGAAGCGGGGAGCTATGATTCCACGGGCAGATATCAGAGGATAAACGGAAGGGGGAGGGAGCCTGGTGGTGGGGATCTTATACCGCTGGTGAGAGGTAGACTCCCGCGTTGGGGACGGGGCACACACTCGCACACTGGTAGCAATGGGGAAAGGACTTCCTCCGGAGGGAAACCCAGAGCGGCAGGCCACAAGTGCGAACTGGGGGCGGCTGGAGGTTTTAGAAGCACAAAGAGCAGAGACATGCCCTGACATGGAGGCAAGGACTGGGAGCA
>NW_028045769.1:0-432 GCF_054177405.1 Leptonychotes weddellii
CCTTGTAAACTGGCAGCTCTGGTGGGTGTTTTAAAGTCTGGCATTTTTGTTTTGTTTTTTCCCTCCGTAGTAGGAAGGGAGGGGAATTGCTGATGTAATGTGTGCCAGAGCACCTGAAGCAAATCTATTTTCAGCTTGAATACCACAGCTAAAAAAAATTGCCAGAATGGTGCATTGTTTTTCCCTCCCTGATGCTAAGTGCACCTAATGGGTATACTGAGTGCAGCCTGCTCCGCCAATTTCAGCAGTGTCCAGCTTCTTCCAAGTGTCAGGAGTACAAAGGATCACTCAGTTGCTGAAAAGCAGGGACCACAAGCATTTCTGGTGGTTTATCGTAGGGTGTGTTATCTTTCTACAGCTAAAGCAAGTTTCTGAGAAAATAAGTATCAGGTAGAACTATTTTGCATACATTTTTAGGCTAGTCATGAAAAA
>NW_028045770.1:0-432 GCF_054177405.1 Leptonychotes weddellii
ATTAGATTGTAAAATATTTTTTTAAAGATTTTTATTTATTGGGGTGCCTGGGTGGCTCAGTCATTAAGCGTCTGCCTTCAGCTCAGGTCATGATCCCGGGGTGCTGGGATCCAGCCCCTCATTGGGCTCCCTGCTCCACGGGAAGCCTGCTTCTCCCTCTGCCCCTCCCCCTGCTCCTAGAGAGAGAGAGAGAGCACAGAGAGGAGAGGCAGAGAGAGAAGCAGACTCCCCGATGAGCTGGGAGCCCGACATGGGGCTCAATCCCAGGACCTGGAGACTATGACCAGAGCTGAAGGCAGATGCCCAACCATCTGAGCCACCCAGGTGCCCCTATTGTAAAATGTTAATTGGGTCCTGTTCATTAGTAATCAAAATCATTTGTGGTTGGAGGTTTCACTTACATCGGTGGTAGTGGACACAGGCTCAGTTGGG
>NW_028045771.1:0-432 GCF_054177405.1 Leptonychotes weddellii
CTGCCTCTGGTCCAGTGACTACGAGGCCGGGGCTACTTCTCTGCAGTTCTCTTGGCCACTCCCTCAAGGAAACAAGATGGCGCCCATCACATCAGCCATATGTCCACTGTCTCACCAGGGAGAAGGTGGGATGGGGAGGGAGTGCACCTGCTGCACCTGCCCCTTTCATCAGGAAGTCCAAAGCTTGTCATATATGGCCATCCCACCTGCAGAAGAGGCTGGGAAAGTGGGCATCTATAGCGGAGCTGGAGGGGATAGCGGTGTGTAAATGGCTTTTTATAGTCCATTACCAGGTCCGCCACAAGTTACTTACCTCTCCCTATGCCTGAGTTCCCTGATCTGGAATATGGGGATAATAAAATATGTACCGTGTGGTGACCTCATGAAGGTTTAGTGAAACGATCTGCTTAGAACAGAATTGGCATAAAATGA
>NW_028045772.1:0-432 GCF_054177405.1 Leptonychotes weddellii
AGTCCATCTTCTCTCATGGTTCGTCCACCCCTCCGATTTCCCCCGCTTCATTCCTCCCCTCCCGCTACCTTCTTCTTCTTCTTTTTTTTTCTTAACATATCTTGCATTATTTGTCTCAGAGGTACAGATCTGAGACTCAACAGTCCTGCACAATTCACAGCGTAATAAGCTAATATTTACATCATCCTTTTATCATTAACAATCCAAGAAATGAGATAAAATACTTATTTTCAAATTTAGTGTTTCTGTCTCTTCATTTTAGCAGATTTCTCTTGTTTTTATTACAATAGGAACATACGCTTGTATAAATATTGCAAAATAAAAATCAGCAAAAAGAAAATGATAATCCGTAATATCACTACTCAAAGATAATTACTTTAAAAATGGTGTGCGTTCTTTCAGTCTTTGTTCTGCATGCATTTTCAAAAAAAA
>NW_028045773.1:0-432 GCF_054177405.1 Leptonychotes weddellii
AAATGCTCTTAAGTGATGACTCCTGGACACAAGAAATCTAGTCTCTTAATTAAAAGAGACTATTGGGGCGCCTGGGTGGCTCAGTTGGTTAAGCGTCATGATCCTGGAGTCCCGGGATCGAGTCCCGCATCGGGCTCCCTGCTCGGCGGGGGGTCTGCTTCCCCCTCTGACCCTCCCCCCTCTCATGTGCTCTCTCTCATTCTCTCTCTCAAATGGATAAAAATCTTTAAAAAATATATATAAACGTAGGAGGCCAGGAGACAGTGCGTAGATAAGGAACAAGTAAAATGCTAACGATGATGATGGCAGTGGTGATAATGAGAGCCGCCAGCCACTTCTGCCCATACCTTTCGTGCTTCCGTCTATTTTACAGTCTGATTCTTTACTAATTGTGTTTTATGAAAATGTATTAGGATCAGAATAAGTGTCAGC
>NW_028045774.1:0-432 GCF_054177405.1 Leptonychotes weddellii
AGTGGTTTTTTAAAAAAATAGACATGGAGGGGCGCCTGCGTGGCTCAGTCGGTTAAGCATCTGCCTTCAGCTCAGGTCATGATCCCAGGGTCCTGGGATCGAGGCCCACTTCGGGCTCCCTGCTCAGTGGGGAGTCTGCTTCTCCCTCTCCCTCTGCCCCTCCCCCCCACTCGTGCTTATTACCTCTCTCTCTCTCTCTGTCACTTTCAAATAAATAAAATAAAATCTTAAAAAAATTGACATATTCATGACTTGGTTTGCTTTCATTGTTTGTAAGAGTAAGGGTGTTTACCAAGAAATAAAATTAAAGTTAAGTTAAAAGAAGAAGGAGGAGGGGCGCCTGGGTGGCTCAGATGGTTAAGCGTCTGCCTTCGGCTCAGGTCATGATCCCAGGGTCCTGGGATCGAGTCCCACATAGGGCTCCCGGCTCAG
>NW_028045775.1:0-432 GCF_054177405.1 Leptonychotes weddellii
CATTAAGTATATCAGCTGTAAATTTTTATAAATGCTTTTTTTTTTTATATACTTTTAAGGAAAGCTGCCATAAGCAGAAATAAAACTGAGGCACAAGCAAGAACAAGATATTTAAAATGTATATAACAAAAAATTAATATCTGGCATATATAAAGAATTCCTGCAATTCTAATGGAAAAGACCAACATGTTGAAAAAAATTCACATGAAAGAAATTCACTAACATTTGAAAATATGCACAATCTCACTAGTATCAAAGTTAAGGGAAATTTTATATTAAATTTTGATAATGTTGAAAGCACCTTCTCTATAATTTTTTTTTAAAAGAGAGTGTATAAGGGAACTTATCTCAAAATCCAGGCACTGTTTCGGTGTTTTACAGTTTTAGAAAACAACATGGTTGAGGGCTGTAACTTTAGTTGTATATGAATTA
>NW_028045776.1:0-432 GCF_054177405.1 Leptonychotes weddellii
TGGTGAGTGCTGTGAATTGTGCAAGACTGTTGAATCACAGATCTGTACCTCTGAAACAAATAATGCAATATATGTTAAGAAAAAAAAAAGAAGAAGAAGATAGCGGGAGGGGAAGAATGAAGGGGGGGAAATCGGAGGGGGAGACAAACCATGAGAGACGATGGACTCTGAAAAACAAACTGAGGGTTCTAGAGGGGAGAGGGGTGGGAGGATGGGTTAGCCTGGTGATGGGTATTGAGGAGGGCACATTCTGCATGGAGCACTGGGTGTTATGCACAAACAATGAATCATGGAACACTACATCAGAAACTAATGATGTAATGTATGCTGATTAACAATAAAAAATTTTTTTTAAATGCCAATTGTTTTTATGTACCATGGATAGTGAAGAAAATTGAGGCATGCATGACAGGAAGCAGATGGATCATCCAA
>NW_028045777.1:0-9350 GCF_054177405.1 Leptonychotes weddellii
CGGCCAGAGAGAAGGATAGGTGAGGCGGCCAGAAATGCAGTTTAAACCCTTAAATGGGCGCTGGTTGAAAAGATTAGAACTGCTTCTGAAAAGCCCACCTGCAAACTAGAAGCCACTCTGTGTTACCTCAGCCATCCGCCTCTCACTACCCCCTGTCCTGTTCTTTTATTGGAAGAATACTCCTCTGACTCCTCATTTCGTCTAACCCAGTGTGTTTCAATGCGTTAGGAAGGTCAACTGTGTCTTCTGGTCTTGGAAGTAGTGGCTTTATGAGGAAGAGGTCCGATGCTGCTCTGCAGCGCAGTGCCCCCTGGTCACCAGAACCAGGCACTCTTGGAGTGTCCCCTCTGTGGGCTGTGTGTGCCCTGCTGTGGTGGAGCCACGTTTCTCTTCAGCCCCGGCAGCCACAACGACCCACCTGGCCTGCACCCTGAATGGCAGGGCACCACCGCTGCTTGACCTCCTTCGAGGCTGTTGTTGGGGGGCCGGGGCTGGCAGTGTGCTAGCTGTCTGTAAGGGGCCTTCCTGCCACAGCGGCAGCTGCACCAAAGGGCAGGGCCTGCTCCCTGTGCAGCCAGCTGGGAGGCAAAGCTGCTGGAACTGCAGCCGTGTGTGTGGTTATTCCTACCTCGCCCCAGGGCAGGAGTCACTTCCCAGTAACACTGGTCCCTGCCCGTGCCGCCTGCAGGGTGTGGCTGGGCAGGAGCTACTTTGGAGGGACACCTGCCCATGTGGGCGGATGGGACGGCGGATCTCCACAGGGGAACGTGGGGGTGCTCACCTGGTGCTAGCAAGATAGGCGGGAAGTGTTAGTGCTGGCTCCTGCCAGTATCCAGCCGTTTGGGCTGGGAGAGGGGAAGAAAAATGGCATCTGCCAGCACTTCGTTCCCAGAGATGTCTCCTGAAAAATCCCTGCCCCTCCAGTGCATGTTCTAAGTAAATACCTGTCCTCTACGTGTACCCCAGGTGCTTTTTAAACTGCTGCTTCTACCCTGTGTCTCTGCTTGTGGCATCCCTCCCATTGGTGGTGAGTCTCCTTGGGGTTTTGGTTCCCATCATTATCTCTGCTTCTGCTGTCTTTTTTGATGTGGCCTCCTTTCTATGATTAAGTGTGGAAGGTGTGTTTTGCTAGTCCTCAGGTCATTTTTAGAGGTAGTTACACAGATGTAACTCTTACCTTGTGTCCGTGGGACAAGCTGCACTCAGGATCCTTCTTTTCTGCTATTTTCCTCCCTTTGATCACCAAGAAGTGTTTTAAGCCCTTGGGACTCAGCAGTGCACACTGGACATCCTGCTTATAAAAGGTCCCGGTCTCTACTCACAAATCATAACAACTGTTGTAATTATTCTAGCTTTTAGCAATCGTGTTTGTTTCTGCAGATATATCCATATCACACTGAAATACTAAGCATTCACTTTCTGCCATTGAGACTGTAGTCATCACTAAATCCCTCTTTTCAAATAGGCAGAGTGTTTTCTTTCCTGCTATGAGGAGGGTTTTCTATTTCACCCAGGCTTTTTTGTTAGGATGAGAACACCTCCAGAGTACATACGACTGGAAAAGAGACATTCCTTATATTCTACATTGGTTTGTTGACTGAATCCCACCATCACATGTCCTCTGGGCTACAGCATTCTTAGTTAAAAACTAAGAATATAACAAAACACATAACAAAACATACAGTCTGTATCATTTCTTTATATAAAGTTCAAAACGGGCAAAACTGATTTATGATAATAAAATAATGGTTATCCTTTGGGGAAAACCAACATAAAGAAGCCGCAAAGGAGCCTTTGAGGTGCTGGAAATATTCCATATCTTGATGTGGTTGGTGATTTATATGTATGTCTATATATGTAGAATTTTTCAGCTTGTACCTTTAAGATTTATGTACTTTTATATATCCTCATTTACATAAATCAGCAAACAGACCCTTATTATCCTCTCTCATTAAAATCTTGTCTTACTATTTGTGTTACTATGATTTATAATGAGAAATACATATTTGTTCTTTGTCCCTTTCCTGGTACGGAGCTCCTAAAAGCATTAGCATTTCCTGTGATGAGAGTGGTAAAGGTGTGTTTGTTACGTTAATAAGTGATTTTGGGAAAGCACCTAAGGATGGGGGCTGATTGCCAGGGGCACCGACCACATGCTTAGACAGTTGAACTGTTCCCTCCTGCTGCCTGACCTCTGGGGAGAGGAGAAGGGCTGGAGATGAAGTTCAATCCCTAGGGGCCAATGAATGAATCATTCATGCCTATGTAATGAAGCTTCCATAAAGACCCCAAAAGGGGTGGGGTTCAAAGAGATTCTGAATTGCTGACCGCCTGGAGATTCAGGGAAAGTCATGTGCTAGAGAGAGCCCAGCAGCTCTGCTCCTTTCTTCTTCCCTTGCTCTGTGCATCTCTTCCATCTGGCTATTCCTGACTTCTATCCTGATATAATACACTAGGAATCTGGGAAGGCAAATGTTTCTCTGAGTTCTGTGAGCTGTTCTAGCAAATTAATTGAACCTAAGAAGCGGGTAGTGGGAACCTCTGATGTATAGCCAGTCAGACAGAAGCGTAGGTGACCAACTGGACTTGTGATTGGTGTTGAAAGGACAGGCGTTCTTTTAGGACTGAGTTCTTAACCTCTTGGATCTGATACTATCTTTGGGTAGATAGTGTCAGAATTGAGTTGAATTGTAAGACACCTGGTTACTGTCTGCTGAGAATTGGATTTCTCACACACACAGGTTTATCTCTGTAGAGTAGTTCCACTTAATCTTACATTTATTTACATGTGTAGGTTTATTTTCAGTTTTCAGTTCAAGAGCTCTATCAAAACTGTTTAGGGGCGCCTGGGTGGCTCAGTTCGTTAAGCCTCCGACTCTTAGTTTCAGCTCACGTCATGATCTCAGGGTCCTGGGATCAAGCCCCACATAGGGCTCTGCGCTTGGTGCTGAATCTGCTGGAGACTCTTTCTCCCTCTCCCTTGGCCCCTCACACTGCTTGTGCAATCTCTCTCTCTCTCTTTCAAATAAATAAATTAATTAAAAAAAAAAACCCTCTTCCTTTAGCTTTGCATTCTAGAATATTAGTAAAATCCCTGGTATGGTAATATGGTAGGCATTCTGGAGTAGGTTAGAATTGCGTGGAGAATAAAAGTTCTCTGTTAAATCACAGAAACCCTCATATATAACACAAACAAAAGCCATAGACTTTTTTTTTTAAGATTTTATTTATTTGACAGAGACAGAGAGGGAACACAAGCAGGGGGAGTGGGAGAGGGAGAAGCAGGCTTCCCGCTGAGCAAGGAGCCCAACGCGGGGCTCGATCCCTGGGACCACGATCTGAGCCGAAGGCAGACGCTTAACGACTGAGCCACCCAGGCACACCAGCCATAGACTTTTTTGCCATAAACTTGAACTCAAGGGGTTGTAGAACTACAGAAGAGGTAGAAAATGAGTCCTGTGGGACGCTTAGGAGGCTCTATCAGACCACATGTTCTTGGGAACCCTCCAGACCCTTCACAAGTGTCCCCTTGTGGCAGAGGAGGCTGTCAGGGCGAGGGAGGTGGAGAGCCCACTGCTGAACGCCCACTGGAGCTCAAGTTCTCAGCTGTGTCTTCATGTCCATTTCTGATAACTTAAAAATTTCTCCCGCCATTTATGCTCCAGAAAGAAAACAGAGAGGCACAGGACACTCTCTCCCTCCGTGTTTTTCTCCGTGAAGGAGTGATCTTCTACAAGGGCCCTGGCAGCTGATAAACACTGTGCGTGGTTCCGTTCGTGCGGACGGCCTGGGTTCCAGACCACTCTCCATGGTCTTTTTTTTTTTTTTTTATGTCTGATCTTATTTGTCACTCTTAGAAAATCTCATTTTTGACTGGACTCAGACTTAGAGGTAGAAGCTCTCAGAGAGGACAGCCTCCGTCTCTTGGCAATCTGTTCCTGGCGTTTTTCTTTGGCCTCCTTCATTCTCTTGGCCAAAAGTTTAGCATATTCTGCAGCGTCTTCCTTGTTTTTCCGAGTGCGCTGCTTCTTCAAAGCAATACGCTGATGTTTGGGCTAGAGGACACGTGGAGTGACAAGACGCTGAATCGTAGGCGCTTTGGTTCTAGGTTTCTTACCTTCTTCAGGGGCTTTCTCACAGCATACTGGTGGACATGACCTTCTTTAGAGAGATGAAAAGTTTGCAGATTTTGCTGGCTCTTTTGGGCCCCAGGCGACGAGGCACAGTGAGTCCAGGAATATCCTTCTCCCCTTTTTCTACAATGACCAAGTTGAGAACACTGAGATTGGCATCCACAGTGCAACCCTGAACAGATTTGCGCTTTCTCTCTCTCATCCTCCTTGGTCTATAGCAGGAATGCCCCTTAATCAGCAGCAGGTGGACACGGCCATGGGTCAAGACACCCTGCTTCATGGGGAAGCCTTCTTTGTCATTGCCACCACTGATTCGGACCACATAACCCTTTCATTCTTCACCCAGAGCATCAGCAGCAACTTCTGTAGCCAATACGCTTCTCATAAAAGGTATGAAGTTTGCATTCATCGTCCACTTCAATGAGTTTCTGGCGGCCAGTAGCCACCTGCAGCTGGCTTGGTATACCAAGCTTCTGTTTCCCTTAGGACAAAATCTCTCTCAGTGGTCTTAATGTGCATTCATAAAATATGATTTTTGTCAGCACCCTGTCGCCCCTCCCATTAACACTCATTAACCACTACACTCGTTAACTCAAGTATAGTAGACATTGATTCAACCAGGTCTTCATTAAGCATCTCTTATTTGCCAGGCAATGTGCACTGTGTCTATGTATATATATAAAACACCTCTGGGGACACGGGTTGAGTTTTTCTTTAGTCCGAAGTTGCTCCGTCTGTGGTATATACTTCAGGGGATGAAACTAGGGAGTAAAGAGATGTCACATAGGGGCGCCTGGGTGGCACAGTCCGTGAGGCGTCCGACTCTTGGTTCCAGCTCAGACCCTGATCTCAGGGTCGTGACATCAAGCCCCACACTGGGCTCCATGCTCAGCACGGAGTGTGCTTAAGACTCTCTCTGCCCCTCTCCCCTGCTCTCACGTGTGCTCCCTCTCAAGTAAATAAATCTTAAAAAAAAAAAAAAGTTGCTTAAATCTACTTACCAGAAGACTGAAGTCCCAGCCCCAAGTTAGCCAAAACACTCAGTTATGTTTTCTTGTAAGAGAGGGAAAACCTAGACTGTTCCACATGGAAAGCTTGTTCATTGCCCAAAGATAGTGTGTGTATGGCAGCCCCAATATCTGGTGAGCAAAAAGTCAGCCTGAATTCTGAGGCTAAAATTAAAAAGCATGTGTGTGTGTGCACGTGTATACACAAGACGAAGGGGAGAAAGAGGGGTACTCTTCACTGGAATTCTTCTTGTGCTAAAAACACAAAATTTGTCCGAGTTGGAAAAGAGCTAATAATTTAAGGGTACTTCAGACCAAATACGTCTTGATGAGCATGTGATTCAACCACATCTATGACTCAGTTCCAATGACGATACCCTTAAAAGTCTCACAAGGAATAAGCCCCACTCCCACAGAATTGGCACAGCCACATTGTTGAGGCAGTTGCTTTATGCGCACAGGACCGCGGGCACTTCACTAGCTGGCGGGTCTTTAACTGAAAGAGGTGATGTGTCAGGAGGACCAAATCCTAGTGCTCGGACATTTTAAAGTAAACGGACTAGCCTGGTCTAGTGGTTCTAACCCTCGGCTGGAAATCAGAAGTACCTATGGGGCTTTGTTAAAATGCTGACTGCTGGGTTCTCCCAGCCATAAATTCTGACTCCTGCAGCCTGGGGCGATGCTGTAGAACAGCACTGTGCCTTCAAAGATTGGGGAGTAAATCTCTGTTGTCCACATTGGTCTCAAAAGCCAATAAAAGGAATAAAACAACAATCCATCCATCAACTGAAATTCCGTAAGTGCAGCAATCTTAGGAGACCCAGTCATTAGGTATCATGCTCCGGGCCAACATCCTTACAGACGACACCAAGGACAAAGGTCATCTGCTCAAAGCAGATGGGGCAAAAACGGACTGTCATCAAGTTTCTAGAGCATAGATGAGCCAGCCCCATCCCACTGCTGGGGGTGAGATATGGGGCTCCCTCCGAGGAGACCTAGAGATCAGAGATGAAGTCATCAGATGCTTTTGTCAAAATACCCACGCGTGAGAGTTAGCTCGAACTTAGGAACATGAAAAAGCAGTCCACTGGATAGTCTTAACACAGTTGTGAAGTCATCTGCTGCCAAAGCTTCCCCAATCCTCCTTCTGTAAATAATTAGAATCCTTTTTAGCCTGTTTTTGAAAACCATAGACTTCAGCCATGGTTTAGAATTCTAAACTTTTTGGGGGGGGTGAAACAATTCAAAAGACCCTAAAAATTAGACACATTTTCAATGAGGCTAGCATTTGAGATCCACACAAATACATGTTTGGCACCTGCCACACACATTGCTTTGTTCTTTTGATTTCACCGCCCTGAGAGGGAGTGTATGCAAGTGTATGGAAGAAATACTTTCCAGTTGGGGAAGTAAGGCATCGTCTATAAGAATTTTTATCAGGGCACACGCAATGATTCTGGGAAAAAAGCAGATCTCTAAGCAGACAGAGACCAAGCCTATATTTCTCTACGAACGAACAAATATTTGTATCTCCAAAAGCACAAATACATGTGATGTTTTTCTTGAGGTGTAATTGACATACATTATATTTCAGGTATATAGCATAATGATTCGATATTTGTATACACTGTGAAATAATCACTATAGTAAGTCTAGTGAACATATGTCACCATATGTAATTACAGAGTTTTTTTTTTTCTTGTGAGGACAGTTACTAAGATCTGCTCTTAGCAATGTTCAAACATGCAACACAGTGTTAACTGTACTCACCACTCTGTACATGACATCCTCATGACTTACTTTATAAGTGGGAGTTTGTACTGTTTCCCTGCCCTCACCCATTTGCTCCCTTCCCCTGGGACAACCACCAATAGGATCTCTGTATGTGAGCTTTTTGTTTCTTTTTCTTATGATTCCACATACAAGTGCGATCATAGAGTATTTGTCTTTCTCTGACTTCATTTAGTATAATGCCTTCAAGGTTCATACATGCTGTTACAAATGGGAAGATTTCCTCCTTTTTATGGCTGAATAATATTTCATTGTACATATACATCACATTTTCCTTATCCATCTGTTGATGGATGCTAAGATTATTTCCATGTCTTGGCTCTTGTAAATAATGCTGCAATGAACGTGCAGGTGTAGATAGCTCTTAGAATTAGTGTTTTCATTTTCTTGGCATAAATGCCCAGAAGTGGAGTTGCTGAAACATATATGGTAGTTCTATTTTAGTAACTTTTGAGCAAGCTCCATACTGTTGTCCACAGTGCTTATACCCATTTACATTCCCACCAACAGCACACGAGGGCTCCCTTTTCTCCACATCCTCGCCAACACCTGCTATTTCTTGTCTTTTTGAGTCTAGCCATTCTGACAGGTGTAAGGTGATGTCTCCTTGTGGTTTTGATTTGCATTTCCCTGATAATAAGTGGTGGTGAGCATCTTTTCATGTACTGAGGTCATTTGTATGTATTTTTTGGTAAAACATCTCTTCAGATCTTCTGCCCATTTTTAAGTTGGATTGTTTATTTGCTATTGAGTTGTAGGAATTCTTTATATATTTTGGTTATTAACCGCTTATCAAATATGATTTACAAATGTTTTCTTCCATTCAGTAAGTTGCCTTTTCATTTTGTTGATGGTTCCCTTTTTTTTTTTTTTTTTTTTTTTTTGAGGCGGAGGAGGGGCGCGGAAGGGAGAGGGAGAGAATTTTAAGCAGGCTCCACGCCCACTGTGGGGCCCTAACATGGGGCTTGATCTCAGGACCCTGAGATTATGACCTGAGCCAAAATCAAGAATCAGATGCTGGGGCGCCTGGGTGGCTCAGTTGTTAAGCGTCTGCCTTCAGCTCAGGTCATGATCCCAGGGTGCTGGGATCGAGCCCCACATCGGGCTCCCTGCTCCATGGGAAGCCTGCTTCTCCCTCTCCCACTCCCCCTGCTTGTGTTCCCTCTCTCGCTGTGTCTCTCTCTGTCAAATAAATAAAATCTTTAAAGAAAAAAAAAAAGTCAGATGCTTAGCTGAATGAGCCACCCAGGTGACTCAATGGTTCCCTTTTCTTTTTTTTTTTTTTTTAAAGATTTTATTTATTTATTTGACAGAGAGACAACGAGAGAGAGAACACAAGCAGGGGGAGTGGGAGAGGGAGAAGCAGGCTTCCTGCAGAGCAGGGAGCCCGATGCGGGGCTCGATCCCAGGACCCTGGGATCATGACCTGAGCCGAAGGCAGACGCTTAACGACGGAGCCACCCAGGCGCCCCAATGGTTCCCTTTTCTAATGTAGTCCCACGTGTTTTATTTTTGTTGTTGTTATCTCTGCTTTTGGTGTCAGATCCAAAAAATCCTCTCCAAGACCAACGTTAAGGAGCTTACCCCTATTTTCATCTAGTAGTTTTCTGGTTAAAGATCTTACATTCATGTCTTTGATTCATTATCAGTTAATTTTTGTGTATGGTGTAAGATGGTGGTCCAGTTTCATTCTTTTGCATGTAGCTGTCCAGTTTTCCCAATACCATTTATTAAAGAGATTGTCCTTTTCCCATTGTTGATTATTGGCTCACTTGTCATGTGTTAATTGTCCATATGTGCATGGGTTTATTTCTGGGTGCTCTGTTCGGTTACCTTGATCTGTGTGTCTGTATTTATGCCAATACCATACTGTTGTGATTACTACAGGCTTTAGTTTGAAATGAGGCTGTGACAAAGATTCACATCCCCACCAGCACAAATACATGCAAATTTTAATGCCATAATTTTTTAAAGAACTAAACTGTTTTGGGGGCGCCTGAGTGGCTCAGTCGGTTAAGCATCTGCCTTCGGCTCAGGTCACTGTCTCGGGGTCCTGGGATCGAGCCCCACATCGGGCTCCTGGCTCAGCAGGGAGCCTGCTTCTCCCTCTCCCTCTGCTGCTCCCCCTGCTTGTGCTCTCTCAGTCTCTCTCTCTCTCTCTCTCTGTGTCAAGTAAATAAATAAAATATTTTTTTAAAAGTAAACTGTTGGGGCGCCTGGGTGGCTCAGTCGGTTAAGCGACTGCCTTCGGCTCAGGTCATGATCCCGGGGTCCTGGGATCGAGTCCCGCATTGGGCTCCCTGCTCAGGAGGAAGCCTGCTTCTCCCTCTCCCACTCCCCCTGCTTGTGTTCCTGCTCTCGCTATCTCTCTCTCTGTCAAATAAATAAATAAAATCTTTAAAAAAAATAATAAAAAAAA
>NW_028045778.1:0-432 GCF_054177405.1 Leptonychotes weddellii
AATTACTGTAACTGCAGGATCCAATATGGAGGTTGAACCTTCTCCAACCATGCAAGAGATCCCAACTCAGCCTCCAGAGCCACCTAAGGAAGTTATAGTTCAATATCCATTCCATCGGGAGGTGACAGCTCCAACTCCAAGTAAGGATCAAGGTCAGCATCCAGCATCACCCAGTACCACATTTCATCATGTGGGCTTGTGGCTTACCATTATTCCAAAACGTATGACAGAGCTTACACATTCTACAACCATGAAGAAGACTATAGCTCCTCCTCCAAAGGACCTTGAGGTGACACTTGCCCATCCAGAACAGGTTCAGAGTCAACGTCCAAACCTGACTAAAGTCACTGTTCCACCCAGGGACCTGAAAATTACTGTACGTCCGCAACCAGCGTCATCTGAGACAGTTTTTCCGCCAACGACCCTGCATTC
>NW_028045779.1:0-432 GCF_054177405.1 Leptonychotes weddellii
CACCAATTTTTTTAATGTTAGAATTACTATCTCACTTTATAGATGTAAAAACAAAGATTTATCAAAATTAAATCAAGTTTTGGTTAGGTAAGATGAATAGGTTTGGAGAGCTAATGTACAACAATGTGACTGAAGTCAACAATATTTTGTTATATACTTGAAATTTACTAGGAGGACAGATCTTAAGTGTCTTCACCAATTTTTTTAATGTAAGAATTATTATTTCACTTTATAGATGAAAAAACAAAGATTTATCAAAATTAAATGGCATGTCCAAGATCATACAACTAAAGAAACGGAGTCAAAACTGTCAGTCCATTCTGTCTTATCACACAGTCTTTGCTGTTTCCTTGACTTGGAATATTTTGATTTAATTCAATAAGAATAAATCGAGTGCTGAATACACTGGACTTCCTAATAAACATTGACAAG
>NW_028045780.1:0-432 GCF_054177405.1 Leptonychotes weddellii
AAAAAAAAAAAAAGAATTTGTCTTTCTAGCAGGTTTCCAGTGATGCCAACACAGCTGGTCCAGAGCCCACACTCTGAACCATTGCCCTACTTACCTTGACTATCCTGGGCTTGGGAAGGCAGACCTGATTTCAAAGAATTCTCTCCAAATTACCCTTCAAGATTAATGTTTCTTATCAGATTTTATCATCTTAGGATGATGGGGGGGTTGATAAAATAAGGATAGGATGCAAAACATAAATACTTGAACAAAGTTACTTTCCTTCTCATTCCTTCTGTCTTTTAAAATTGATTGATCTATTTTTTCCCCTCAGTGCAGCTAATCTCATCTAGGTGATTAAGGAAATGTGATCTAAATTAGACAATTCACACTACCATGTAAATGGCTGACTTGGAGTTGTATTAAGTCAGTTAAACACATTCACTTGTTAAA
>NW_028045781.1:0-432 GCF_054177405.1 Leptonychotes weddellii
CCAGGATTGGGTCCCTCCCAGGACCCCTGGTTCTGATGCAGGAGAAGGTTGGTGCTTGTCTGGGCACAAAGGTCCCGGGAGGAAGGTTGGGGAGAGAGTTTCCCCAAGCAATGAACAGTGCCAGGGGCCCACACGAGCCTGCAGGGAGCAGGAACAGGAGATAATGACTGACCCTCTCAAGTGCCTACCGTATAACAAATACTGTACACACACGTGCCATGGAGAGAAATGGGAAAAACCGTGTGGAATTCAGACCCAGACCCTGTTCTCCAATGGCCATTGGTTCACCAACCAACCAACAAGGGGGAAGGACTCAGAACTGGTCCTGGCAAGGCAATGAGCTGTGCTCTTAAAGGGCTGAACCATTATGGAGGAGGTCGTGATTGACAGCCACAGGCACATGGAGTAACGGTGGATCCGGGCATAACCCCA
>NW_028045782.1:0-432 GCF_054177405.1 Leptonychotes weddellii
ATAATTACATTCCAACCTTCTCTTTAAAGAGCAAAATTCTTTTTGCTCACGTTTAATTTTCTTTTTTCTTAAAGACTTTGTTTATTTGACAGAGAGAGACACAGCGAGAGAGGGAACACAAGCAGGGGGAGTGGGAGAGGGAGAAGCAGGCTTCCCGCGGAGCAGGGAGCCCGATGCGGGGCTCGATCCCAGGACCCTGGGATCATGACCTGAGCCGAAGGCGGATGCTTAATGACTGAGTCACCCAGGTGCCCCTCACATTTAATTTTCTTATTTAGAAATAGAACTGATAAAGAATATTTAGCCACTTTTTTCTAGCTATGTTATTTTGACAATGAATTAACTCATTGGAAATCTATTCATTTTAAAGGATACTAGTTTAGATGGAAGACGTGATTTCTGTTTTCTAGGAACTCTCAATCAATTGAAAAA
>NW_028045783.1:0-432 GCF_054177405.1 Leptonychotes weddellii
ATATGTACTAAAACACTTAGGAAGTTCTGTGTCTACCCAAGAAACATCTTTAAATTGCATGTGAAGCCCCCTCCTTCCCGCCCCCCTCCGCGGGGTGGAGAAGGGAAGGCAAAGTGAGAAGTCTTGGCAAGACTACAGTAGTAAGAAATCTATATATATTGACAGAGTAGTATTAAACATTCTTACTAAAGGAAAAAATTTTCTTTTTTTTTTTTTTAGAAATTTTATTTTATTTTATTTTATTTTTTTAAAGATTTATTTATTTATTTGAGAAAGTGAGAATGAGAGAGAGAGAGAGAGAGAGTACATGACGGGGGCAGGGTTAGAGGGAGAAGCAGGCTCCTCGCTGAGCAGGGAGCCCGATGAGGGACTCGATCCCGGGACTCCAGGATCATGACCTGAGCCGAAGGCAGTCGCTTAACCAACTGAGCC
>NW_028045784.1:0-432 GCF_054177405.1 Leptonychotes weddellii
GAGTGGTTGGATCTGAGACCCTCGGAGCCCCCCTCTCCCCATCGCCCCTGCCAGCCCCCACCTTGGGCTGTGGCCGCCCCCAGCCTCCTTCTCGCCTTGCGAAGCTTCATGGTGGAGCACTCTGCTCCCTGTTGCCTCTGGCGCTGGCTGGGGGTGGCCACCTTCCAGGCGACGGTGCTGACCGGCCATGCACCTACTTCTCCTTGGGGGCCCCGAGTGTCCACAGACGCCTGGACGGTAGCCCGCAGCAGACAGACGAACCCTCCCACCCCAGCCACCCCCACACGTGTACCTTCCACAGGAAGGTCTGCCTGCTTCCTGCCCAGCGCCTCCTCAGCACCCCCCATCATCCCTGGTGCCATCTCCCCTGCTGTCGGCTGCCCTGTCACCTCCCGCGTGTAGTCCCATGCATCCCTGGCTTGATGGAGTGGC
>NW_028045785.1:0-432 GCF_054177405.1 Leptonychotes weddellii
ATAATTACATTCCAACCTTCTCTTTAAAGAGCAAAATTCTTTTTGCTCACGTTTAATTTTCTTTTTTCTTAAAGACTTTGTTTATTTGACAGAGAGAGACACAGTGAGAGAGGGAACACAAGCGGGGGGAGGGGGAGAGGGAGAAGCAGGCTTCCAGCAGAGCAGGGAGCCCGATGCGGGGCTCGATCCCAGGACCCCGGGATCATGACCTGAGCCAAAGGCAGATGCTTAACGACTGAGTCACCCAGGTGCCCCTCACATTTAATTTTCTTATTTAGAAATAGAACTGATAAAGAATATTTAGCCACTTTTTTCTAGCTATGTTATTTTGACAATGAATTAACTCATTGGAAATCTATTCATTTTAAAGGATACTAGTTTAGATGGAAGACGTGATTTCTGTTTTCTAGGAACTCTCAATCAATTGAAAAA
>NW_028045786.1:0-432 GCF_054177405.1 Leptonychotes weddellii
GATGCATGACATGTGCTAAACATAATGCTCGGTCTGCCCACGGTCCCCGCCAGGTGTCCAGAGGATGGGAGCAGCCCCCTTCGAAGATCTAGAGGTAGACTCCACAGATGTGCAGCCGAGTAGGGGGTTCAGATATCTTCTAGTAATAGTATGCACATACTCTGGGTGGGTCAAAGCCTCCCCGACCAGGACGGAGCAAAGCCGGGAAGTAGCTAAAGTCCTCTTGTTGGAGATCATGCCCCGGTTCAGCCTGCCATTGACAATCCATAGTGACAGCAGACCCACATTTGTGGCAGACGTTGAACAGGTCTTGACCAAATCTCTCAGCATCACCTGGAGACGCCACACCGCTTACTGGCCCCAAAGTTCAGGGAAAGTAGAGCAAATGAATCACACCCTCAAGGGAAACCTTAGCAAAGTTCTGTCAGGAGA
>NW_028045787.1:0-432 GCF_054177405.1 Leptonychotes weddellii
CAGTACTCCAAACAAGACAGGCCCAAGATGGCAGACAAAATAGGCCAGAAACCCTTGGCCAAATAAGGAAGAAAAAGCTGAAACCCTGCTTTCAAAAACTCCACCACCACCACCCCAGTAATGAGTATTCCTCCCCCTTGTTAACAACTGTTAAAAAGGAAGGAAAGAAAGAAAGAAGAGAAGGAAGGAAAGAAAGAAGAGAAGGAAGGAAAGAGAAGAAAGGAAAGAAAGAAGAGAAGGAAGAAAGGAAAGAGAAGGAAGGAACAAAAGAAAGAAGAGAAGGAAGGAAGGAAAGAAAAGGAAGGAAGGAAAGAAAGAAAAGGAAGGAAAGAAGGAAGGGAAGGAAGGAAAGAAAGGAAAGAAGGAAGGGAAGGAAGGAAGGAAAGAAGGAAGGGAAGGAAGGAAGGAAAGAAGGAAGGGAAGGAAGGAAGG
>NW_028045788.1:0-9350 GCF_054177405.1 Leptonychotes weddellii
TTCCATCCACGTCATTGCAAATGGCAAGATTTCATTCCTTTTGATGGCTGCATAATATTCCATTGTATATATATACCACATCTTCTTTATCCATTCACCTGTTGATGGACATCCTGGCTCTTTCCACAGTTTGGCTATTGTGGACATTGCTGCTATAAACATTGGGGTGCACATACCTGGGTAGCCTTTAAAAGAATACCAGTGTCTGGATGCAACCACAGAGATTCTGACTTGATAGGTCAGGCTCAGGCCTGAGTATTTTGGAAAAGTTATTCAGCTTATTTTAATGTTCACCTCTGTTTGAGAACCACTGATGTGATGGGAATGGAGGAGATCAGGCTAGTGGGTGCCATGGGGATATGGTTGGTGTATCCTTGGTGGCTGGGTCTCTTTAGAATGTGGGATATATAAAGTCATTGTTGTTTTTTGCTTTCTGACCATAGCTGAAATTCACAATCAGTAGGAAAGTTTCATTTGACGTTGAATTTTGCTGTCATTTTTGTGAATCTACCTGCCTGTCTTAGTGTCTTGGCATCTCCTTCTGTGAGGAGAAGGTACACAGAAAGAGCAGCAGGCTGCCTTTTACTGATACAGGCTGAGAGGCTCTGACAGCTAGATAAAGTCTGTGAAATTGTACCTCAGTCCAGCAATTTCTGGAGCACTCTGGAGGGATTATGAGCTCATAACACACTTTTAGTTTCCAATGAAGATTTAACAAAGGTTTTCCTCAAGAAACCACAGACACATTCAAGTGACATCTTATTTCCTCTCATGCCCATCTCTCCTTTCTCTAACACATTTTACTAGCAACTTCAGTATGAAAATAGTATTTCTGTGACTGAGATTTTCATCAGTTCCTGCTACTTGGGCTATCCACAAAATCATTATCCTTTGGTCTTTTGACACAACATAATTGTTTTGGTACCAACAAATTTTAGCTTCAGAAACTAAGATGATGACTTCAGGTGAGGGATAAATAACAGGAGCCACTGAAATTGGGGGGACCGAGTATACTGCTCCAAATACAATGAAAGAACTCTGAAAAAACATGATTCAATACTGAAGCAGAATCATCCCTATATAGAAATTCCAATTTTTTTTCCATGAATCATCAGTGACTTTAAATGCAATTCTTGTTGGCAATAAATTGACACAATAAGTTTTGGGTATGGATGCTGCCAAAAAGAAAATGAGTTGCTTGACAAAATTAAATGTATGTGGTTCAAGATGGGAACCATTTAAAGTTATTCCCTTGTAAGTATGAAAAACAGAGGCCTTGCTGATAACTCATGACACTGGGAATGTGAAGTTCTGCCCTGATGGTATGTATGGACGGAAGTCAACAAGTGCTTGTGGTGTCATTTAGTTAAAATATGAAATTCTCTTCCTCTCCATCTTTTCTTTCCAGAGGTGATTCTGGGGGCACCTGGCTGAGCATCTGACTCCTGATTTTGGCTCAGGTCATGATCTCAGGGTTGTGAGATGGAGCCCCACGTCGGGCTCTGCGCTTAGCAGGGAGTCTACTTCTCTCCTTCTCCCTTTCCATCTGTCCCTTCCCCTGCTCCTATGCCTGTGCATGCGGGCTTGCTCTCAAATAAATAAATAAATCTAAAAAAAAAGACGCAATTCTGAGTCTCAAATTCTACCTGGAAAGATTTGGTTTATGTGTTTTGGTAAAAACAAAGTGGGTGAAATTGCATTTTAGTGGAAGAATATCTGACACAGTGTCAAGGGATCTGAGTTTTTGTTTTTTTTCCCTGACATTAATGGGTTTTGTGATTTAGGGAGACTAACCTAACCTTATTGGATTCCATTCTTTGTTGTAAAATGAGATGAGCCAGCTAATCTCTACCTATGCTTCTTCACAGTTCGAATGTTTTATGAATTTCTGACCTGTCCTTTGTCCATCGCTGTGTATTATGCAGGAAAATCATGATGTAGTTTATTTTCTGCTCCTTCTCTTTACCGTCTTCTCATTTTTGACCCTTTGGAGATGCTCATTACCAGATGAGAAGAGTGACCAAGCAGATAAATTTTAATTGTGGATTATCCATGATTTGGTAGCAAAGGTGGCTAATTATTAATCAAAATACAGGCATTGCTTTCCATAGTATCGAATTTATCAGTGCTCTTGAACTTGAGTGTCTCTGTGACTCGTTTCGGCTGCTACGATATAAGAATTAATGAGGGCGCCTGGGCAGCTCAGTCAGTTAAGCGTCTGTCTTCAGCTCACGTCATGATCCTGGGGTCCCAGGATAGAGCCTGCGCTGGGCTCCCTGCTCAGCAGGGAGTCTGCTTCTCCCTCTGTCCCTCACCCTGCTCATGCTGTCTCTCTCTCAAATAAATAAATAAATAAATAAATAAATAAATAAATAAATATCTTTAAAAAGGAATTAATGGGTGCCACTTTTGAGCCACATTGGAGAGGAAGGAGTGTGCCTTCTCCATGGTGTCTCCCCCCTTCTATGTGCTGGATGTCAATGCTCAGCGCAACTTTGGAAGCGTAAGTTGAAAAGGGCTGCTCTTTTGTCAGCCTGGTTCCTTGAATGACTATGTGAAACACAGCACTGTGCCCACCAGGAAAAAAATTTCATAGATGTGTATGTATGTATATATGTGTATGTATATATATGTGTATATATTTTAGACAACCATTTTGCAATTGTCCTTCTGTAAACCCATCATCTTTTGTGATTTGTATGTTTTACTTATAACTGAAGTACGTATTTAAAAGCATCATGATTTTATACTTTTGTGTTTCATATATGATAAATGTTAATATTACATATTTCATATAATTTATTATTATTTGAATCTTTTTCCCCTTATACTAGAGATCCGATCTGTAAATGCTCCTTCATATTTTTGCATCTGTAGGAGTAGGTATCACGTGCTCCGTGTGTGTGTGTGTTTCCTCTTCATAAATAAATGGTAACAAGTTGTTTCAGGCCTCCAACAGTCAGTGATGATTTTTAATGTTTGGTAAACCATTTGTTAACAAAATTACATTTATTTTTTAATGTTCTCTCTCTCTTTTTAGCCTCCTTTTGACCCCTTTCACCCAATTCCCACACCCTTCAGCCTCAGTGTGTTCTATTTATGAGGTTTTTTTTTTGATTCCATGTTTAAGGAAGATTATACGGTATTTGTCTTTCTCTGTCTGACTCATTTCAGTTAGCATGATGTCCTCGAGGTTCATCCATGTTGTCACAAATGGTAAGAATTTCATTCTTGTTTGTGGCTGGATTTTATCGCACTGTGTGTGTGTGTGTGTGTATTCCATTGTATATATATACTGTGTTAAACCAAGTATATTGGGGTGTTTATTTCTCATAACTAGTGTTACCCTGACCAATACAGTTTGAAATGTTATTTCTGTTATTATTTTCCTTCTGTTCCCCACAACTCTGAGAGAAGCCTTTGTATTTCAGAGGTGGCATATCACCATTATGATCTGGTTAAGTTGTCTAAGAGGGTTTATTGCTAGGAAATTTTATGTGTGAAGGTTGGGGAACGGTGGTCCGTTTTCCAGAGGCATGCATTTAGTTTCCCTGAGATTGATACAGCCTTGGGGTGGAAGTTGGAGAAGCTGAGCAGATGTAATTCCAGAAGAATGCATCCACTCTCCTCCCAAGACAGGCAGAGCCTGGGTTGGGGTGGCACAGGAACAGACATGGGTACTAGAAACTGACAGCCTTTGAACGGACCATGCAAACCTGGGCCCTTCCCGATTTTCTGGGCTAGGTAAGCTCCAGTGCTTTTTGTTTGTTTGTTTGTTTGTCTGTTTGTTTGCTTGCTTGGTTTTCCTCCCTTCTTACAAGGTATTACTGGCTTCCGATTGATCTTGATCTTCTTGTCAACCTTGGCCCTTTGAAACTTGAATTGGATTTTAATTTTATTTAACAAATAAAGCATTGTGACATTTCTTGCACCTGGGTGTCATTGGTGCCCATTATAAATGGACCAGCAATCCCTGTGGATGCCATAGAGGTATATGAATAATGCATAGCATTCAATTGTGGAAGGCTGTAGTCTACTAGGTCAGCATATCTCATAAGCTAAGCAAATACTGTGTCTTTTGCTCTGTAGATTAGTTTAGGACATGCTAAATTCCATATGCATATTTTTCCATGGTGTTAAACTGTATGTATATAGCTACATATGTGCTTTATACATATGATGATGATGATGATGATGATGATGATGATGTGTGTGAGAGAGAGAGAGAGAATTAAATAGATGTATGATGCTTGGATCACTTTATCTCCAAATCCCCAGCCCTATTTAGTATGTGCTTTGGGTTGCATACTCATTTTAACATCAATTTAAGAAAAATAGAGTTAGACGGGTGCCTGGGTGGCTCAGATGGTTAAGCGTCTGCCTTTGGCTCAGGTCATGATCCTGGGGTCCTGGGATCGAGTCCTGCGTTGGGCTCCCGGCTCAGTGGGGAGCCTGTTTCTCCCTCTGCCTCTCGCTCTCTCTCTCTGTCTCTCATGAATAAATAAATAAAATCTTTAAAAAAAATAGAGTTAGTAAAATAAATTGACTGATACTGTATTGGAGCAAAGATTGCACAGTGCTCACTAAATCAGACAGAAGTAACTTTCAAGGTTACTTGTATTCCTGTCACCATCTTGGTTTGCCTGATAAGGCATCAACTCTACCTAGAAAATGATATGTGCAAAAATATTAGAAAAATGTGCACCTTAGATGTTAAATAGGGGAATAAATATTCCGAGATTCAAATACTTTTCTCTTTTAAGTAGATAGTATTGATGAAAAAGAAAAACTCTTATATTGAAGACGGGAGGGGGAGTATCAGGACTAACTAGGACAAATAGAAATTGCAAAGTAGTGGATTTAGGGATACTGTTATCGGCATCATGATCTTAGAAGCAGGAAAAATAAGCAAGGAGAGAAGACAGGTGTAATGGTTTGTATTCTAACCACAGCAAGGAGATGAATGAGTGTAGCTTACCCCACACAGAGCAGAGGGGTTAGCTGAATGTGTCTTACTTCTTTGGGGCTAAAAATTCTCCTACTACTTTATACTGATGGCTTTATATCGAGGGGAAAAACTATATTAAAACGCCATCACAGGTAATCAGAAGTGGGGCTGCATGTGGTCTAGCTGGATCCATCTGAGAAAAAGATCCGGAGAGAGGGGCTGGCTGGGTTTGTGGCAGAGACAAAGGAGGTCATGAAGGGAAGGGATTCGGAGTTGGGTATAAGGGGTGAGCTGCTGCCCCGCATGCTCGGGAGAGCTGCCCCTCTTGCTGCCCTGTTGCTCCTTCCACGGCTGCTGGTCGTGTCATGCAGGCGGTGACTCAGGTAGCCGCACATGGGCAGCAGCTTCGTGTTTCAGCCGGGAGAGGACAGAGACTTCGAAGCGGGCAGAAGCTCCCTCTCCGTGCTCTGTGGAACTTGGCTCAGGTTTGTAGCAATCTACACAGCCTGCTGCTGACATCATTTGACTCAGTTTTACCCTGCGGGGAGGGCATGAAAGCAGCCAGGACACCTTGCACCAGTGTTCATTGTCAAGATGCCAACTCCTCACTAAGGCAAGGATTTAACTGCTTAACTTTTGTGTCCCAGCCACACCCAGTACGGTACCAGGTATGGGATACGCGTTTGATAGCTTCCAGTGAAGGAACGTGGGGCTGAATGGAGCAATGAAGCACCTGGGAGAAAAATGGGATCTATTTTTGCATGTGCTTCCCGAGGAAAAGGTATCAATGTCTCAATGTAAACTTGACACTGAGAAAGAGAAATCATTAACGTAATATCATAAAATCAACTGTTGTTTTCTACTAGACTCTGCAGAGGTGTTCTGTGAGTCTTTTTCTTTTGCCTTCTTGAAGGAAATTCTTAGATTCCACAGCCTATCTGCTAACTCTTATGAATAAAAAGTCTTCTGGCCTCTTGAACACTCGAAACTGATGGAGTTCAGTAACTAATATGTCTGATCCAGTACCACAGGCGAATTTTCTCCCGGCAATTCTGCAAGGGGGAATGTGGGGTAGCTGGTTGTACTGTATGTCTCTACCTCTACCCTCCTCTGGCTACCCTTGGGGTTAGTATTTGGAGTTGGGCTTGGGATGAAGGTGAGGGGGCAGGAAATGAATTACCTGACGGGTAATGCCATGATCTGCCATTGGCACTCTCTGGGCTCAGAAAGTGATCAGAGCTGACTGTCTCTCCAGGCAAACAATTTTTGGGTTCTTCAGAGACTTGCTGTGTCATTGTCGGGGATCTCTCACAGTTCCCTTGAGATGGAAGAATGTCGCTGCACTGACTGGTTGCTTGGGGTTTTCTTAGAGTTTTCTTCCTGGGCTCTCTGACTATTCACCTTTAGCTCTTTCTGCTCAGCTTCCTCACTGTCCATGCTGCCATTTTGATCAGGATCTAAGATAACTTTGTGTCGTCTCTCACTCTCTCAGTCTCTCTTTCCCTCTCCCCTTTTCTCTCTCTCTCTGTCTTTCCATGTCTGATCCACATGAAATAGGCATCTTTCACCCATCATTGGTGGGAGTTTACTTGCCAAACATAGCACTCTTGTCACTAATTCCTAGCCAGGCAGCTTCGGCTGCTGCCACTGTTCCGATGTGGGTCAGGCCCATGTCCATTGTGCATCAGGTTCCAAGGGGTCAGAGTCACTGAGTGGTTTCTGTGAAGATCCTGTCTCTAAGTTTGAGGTAAAAGCAAAGCACCCAGTCTAACCCCCATGGAAGATGTGGAGGGTGGAAGGCCTACAGCTCTTGCAGAGAACCCTCCTGTGATCACCTGCTTCAACACAAACCTTCTGTATCTCAGTGTGAGTGTGTCCCAGGGGTACAAACTCTTCCTTTGTCCGTCCTGCATGATGTCTACCAAACTGATTTTGAGGAGCGAGAGTAGTTGGCTCCTCTCATCCTGGGGCCTCTCATGAAAGTAAGGTGTGCAATTTATTGTAGGTCAACTGTATCTCAATAAATTCATTAACAGCAAGTTTTTGGGCCCTCAGGTCAAAAGGGCCTCTAGTCCCACTGCCTCTTGGTTGTTAGCCATTGTTTGCACATGGCTACATGGAGAGAATGGGGGCCTGCTGCCCGACAGAATGCAGGTGCTAAGTTTCCAAACACGCTGCCCCTTGGGTTCTCAAAGTAGAGGGAGTGGCATGTCTGCTCAGGAAACCTGGACTCCTGGTTTTCCTTAGATAGAGACTGATGAGCAAGTTGTTCCAGAAATCCCAGGTACTTGAACCTTTTTCACGTGGGTGATGGTGGAGGCAACGGGTGGGTTGGTCTGGAGAAAAAGGGCAATGGGGACCTAAGTTAGTCATTTTAACGGACTCCCTGCCTCCTAGAGCTGAGAACCAGGACCAAACAAACAAACGAAAACAAAAAGGCAACGACAAAGAACAATTTCTGCAAACAGAATCAGAGATCAAAATTTAGTTTAAGCGGAAAGCAATTCTGTAGTCTCTTTGGCTTGGAGTGAAAGTGCTCCTTTGATTTGGTTTATGTAATATTCATTCACTTTCCTTTATTTTCTCCTTATTCTGCCGTTTTCTGAAAGGATTCTGGCAATTTTGAATTATTTATTAAAAAAGGTAATTTCTGGTATCTAAACAAATTTGGGAATCAAATCTCTGACTTTTAGATTCATATTTTAAGTACCAAATGCTTTTTTGGACCCATTTCAGTGACCTAGTTCTTTTCAGTCTTTGATATAAAATAATATCTCAGTAGTTCTTAAAGTTTAGGACCCACATTCTGTAGTGTTAATGGAGAATTGTAACCTCGAGTAGGAAGCTATTCTATTTTGACATAGTAATTTTAGATGGGGGAAGAGCTTTCCATTAGTCTTAGTGAAGGAAACCTTAAAACTTCTCATCTGAGGTAAGCAAGTGTGTGATTTATGGATTTGGGTCAATTTGATTATATATATGTTTATGAGAGAAATGGCTTTTTTGTGGATATTCAGTTGGATTAATTAATTTAAAAAGTATTACTCAGTATCTATTATGTGCCAGGCATTGTGGTGGGGACTTTGGGCACAACCATGATGAGGCTGCAGTCCCTGTATTATTCTGGTTTATTCGTGTGTCCTTGGATTTTTAGCTGGAGACAAGAGCCTCTCACTTCCTGTTTAAAATTCTTGGGGGTGTGTATTTGAAAGGAATATGGAAATAAGACACATATTTTCCCTAAGTGAGAAAGTTCAAACAGGAGGACAGAAACTCAGATTTGAGAGCCATTGGCTTGCTGGGTCACCTTGCACACGCTTTCTTTTCTCAAAGCCCCTTTGCCTTTGACAGCCCAGTACTAGGGAGCTCATAATTGTTTGCATACTGTTTTGAAATCCTCAGAAGCTAGCTGTTATAAGTGTCAGATGATGCTCAAAAGACAAAGGATCTGAGGCTAGTGTTGGTTTTTCTTTTCCTTATGCAAATGCCTGTTATTTTGGGGGGCATATAAGTAGACCCTGGAACCTGCCAAAGATTTGTGATATAGATTTCTTGCTTTGTGATTTGGATTCTTTGAGATGATTTTTGATTATTTCTAATTGTTTACTTTCAGCTGGTGGTCAAAGTTTTGCTTTCTTTCTTGTGATTACTTATTTTATAGTTATGATGTTGAAAACATGAAGCAGATGTTAAGAATTTTCCATTGTCCCATTTCTGGTTCCCTGTCCCTGACAAAATAACCAGAGTAATTGCGCCATTTTGGGGAGTGAGTGAGTGTGTGTGTGTGTGTGTGTGTGTGTGTGATGGACATTTATCAATTATCTCCTGAAATCTGTCTCTTGTGGGTTGACTTCAGAATGTGTTTTGGAATTTCCTATGTAATACTCTTGGGTTAATTATAACTCTGTATCATTGATCTTGTCAGCCACTGTTTGCTAGTGTTAAAAATAAGTATCCCAAGTTTGTGATGTGTACCACTTTGAACAAATTAAATTGTCTCAATTCATTGGAAATTTGCTTTATAGTATCAAAGATTCTCCACCGGAAAGTGTCCTTAGGCCGCAGGCCATAAACTGCTAATAAAAGAGGGGCCAGCCAATATAAGTGAGTCCAATGGAGTGTCATGGGTATAAAGTAAAATAATTCCTATAAATGACGGAGAACACCAGGACTTTGCAGGCTAAAATCTTCTCACTTTTGATAGAGATATGGATTTAAAGAAATATTTTCCAACAATACAAAAGAATAGTTCAGATGTAACATTACACATCAACACTGAACCAGGGCACGCCTGGCTACTAGGAACTCCAGCTCTGCTCATGAAAGGCAGGTGTGCTAGGAACATGTCCTTGTCTTTGTCCTGGTCCCATGACAGGGGCAGCGTGCCGTGGGTGGATGCTGC
>NW_028045789.1:0-432 GCF_054177405.1 Leptonychotes weddellii
CGACGGCAAGGTGCTGGAGGCGCCTCACCATGAGGTGGGCTCGCAGGCAGGTGGGAACAAAGCCCAGTGCAGGCGGCGGGGGTGACGAGAGGCGCACGCTGGGGCTCGGAGGCTCAGAGCAGCCTGTTGGGGCACACAGCAGCAGCCACTCACGCCTATGGCCTTAGCCGCCCGATGGCAGCGCATCTCGTCTGCTCTCAGAAGCTAAGCAGGGACCTGCCCAGTCAGGACTTGGATAGGTGACCGCCCAGGAATCCCAGGTGCCATGGGCTCTTGTTTTGAGGCTATTTTCTTTGCTTTTTTCTTTCCCCTTTGGCCTCCCTTCCTCTCCCTGTGCCTCCACCACCCCCCTTTGCCCAACAAGCCTTCCTCCAAATACCCCCTGCCCTGCTGACCCTCACCCCTGCGCACCCAACCGCGGATCGCTGGCCC
>NW_028045790.1:0-432 GCF_054177405.1 Leptonychotes weddellii
CCCAAATTCATAACCCTTCTTAAACAGGTGGTGAAATGTCACCAACACCGTTGTCAGGTATTTGTATGGTAATTTTATATCTGTGACTCTCTTTTTAAATTTTATTGGTATAACTCTAGTAGTGTAACAGTCTTATGTATGTGCCTAATAGATAATACCACTAATGACATATAATCTCCTATCAGCTATATCTATATCTATATCTATATCTATCTATCTATCTATAGCTTCAAGCAAAAATCTTGATAGTTGTAACCTCCATGAGATAGATATCATTTTTCTATCCTATTCCTTTTTCATATTAAGTTTTTTGTTTTTTTTTTAAAGATTTTATTTATTTATTTGAGAGAGAGAGAATGAGAGACAGAGAGCATGAGAGGGAGGAGGGTCAGAGGGAGAAGCAGACTCCCTGCCGAGCAGGGAGCCCGATGC
>NW_028045791.1:0-432 GCF_054177405.1 Leptonychotes weddellii
AATAATAAAAAAATGACCTCAAAATAATGTTCATAGTATATAGCTAATCAGTTAATATTTATTGAATTTAACCATCAGGAATTCACTATTAAAACATGTGGAGGGGCACCTGGGTGGCTCAGTTGGTTAAGCGACTGCCTTCAGCTCAGGTCATGATCCTGGAGTCCCAGGAACGAGTCCCGCATCGGGCTCCCTGATCGGCAGGGAGTCTGCTTCTCCCTCTGACCCTCCCCCTCTCATGCTCTCTCTCTCTCTCTCTCATTCTCTCTCTCAAATAAATAAATAAAATCTTAAAAAAAAAATGTGGAAATCAGGGAATTGGCTTTATGCGTACACCCACCTATATACTGAAAGACTGTTAGTGCTCCATTTTTATTTAATTTTTGTATTGTATCTTTCTTCCATGAGCTCAGACCAACCTGTTCATTTCTA
>NW_028045792.1:0-432 GCF_054177405.1 Leptonychotes weddellii
CTGAAAAACAAACTGAGGGTTCTAGAGGGGAGGGGGGTGGGAGGATGGGTTGGCCTGGTGGTGGGTATTGAGGAGGGCACGTTCTGCATGGAGCACTGGGTGTTGTGCACGAACAATGAATCATGGAACACTTCATCTAGAACTAATGATGTAATGTATGGGGATTAACATAAGAATAAAAAAAATAAATAAAAAAAAATCCTCAAATGAAAAAAAAAAACAACAAAAAAAACAAAAAAAAAACTGAGGAAGGAAGAATTCAATTTTTATAATAGGCAAAACACCTTCAAATGTATCTTCAGATGCTCAACAGACCCCAAAGACTCCCCAGAACTGGACCACAGTGCAGTCTGCTGTGGAATGCTTTGCAGCTTTGTTTTCCCAACTAGACTCATTAGCAGTGCCAGGTGGTAATAACTATCCAACTGATTC
>NW_028045793.1:0-432 GCF_054177405.1 Leptonychotes weddellii
CCCGAGCTGAGAGCCCGCGCCTGAGCCCCGCCTCTGCAGCCGGCTTTCCTGCTCCGATACCTGGGAGCTCTGCCACACTTAGGCTCCCCCGGTCTTTCTGTGACCCCGAGGGTCCTGAGACCACACTGTCCTGGAGGGTTCCACCCCCCGCTTAGCCACCAGAGTGATGGCCCTCAGCGGAGCCGACTTTTAAAAGTTCGTGCTCCGCGGCTCTATCACTTGCCAGAAGCGGTCGACGGAGGCCCCTCCCCCGCCGTCTATCCTCCCGAATATCGCCTCAGATTCACTTCTCCGCACGTCCTACCTTCCAGAAAGTGGTCGCTTTTCTGATGAGAGAGTTGTTGCTCTTCTTTTCTTCGATCTCCTGTTGAGTTTGTAGGTGTTCAGAATGGTTTGATCCCTATCCAGCTGAATTCCTGAGAGGAGACAAAA
>NW_028045794.1:0-432 GCF_054177405.1 Leptonychotes weddellii
CCCCTCCTTGGGCTCTTCTTGATGTCACAGAACGGTTTTCACGTTTTTAAATGATTGGGGGGGGCGCCTGGGTGGCTCAGTCGTTAGGCGTCTGCCTTCGGCTCAGGTCATGATCCCGGGGTCCTGGGATCGAGTCTTGCATCGGGCTCCTTGCTCAGTGGGAAGCCTGCTTCTCCCTCTCCCACTCCCCCTGCTTGCGTTCCCTCTCTCATTGTGTCTCTCTCTGTCAAAATAAATAAATAAAATCTTTAAAAAAAAATAAAAATAAATGATTAGGGGGGAAAAACCAAAAGAAGAATACCATTTCATGACACATACAAATTAAATCCAAATGTCATTGTCCACAAATAAAGTTTTATTGGAACGCAGCCATGCCCACTTGCTGACGTGTTGCCCATGGCCGCTTTCCTAGCGACACCAGCCCGGGTGGCC
>NW_028045795.1:0-432 GCF_054177405.1 Leptonychotes weddellii
ATATATACAATGGAATATTACTCGGCCATCAGAAAGGATGAATACCCAACTTTTACATCACCATGAATGGGACTGGAGGAGATTATGCTAAGTGAAATAAGTCAAGCAGAGAAAGTCAATTATCATATGGTTTCACTTATTTGTGGAATATAAGGAATAGCATGGAGGACATTAGGAGAAGGAAGGGAAAAATGGGGAGGGGATAATTGGAGGGAGAGATGAACCATGAGAGACTATGGACTCTGAGAAACAAACAGGGTTTTAGAGGGGAGGGGGGAGGGCGCATTCATTGGCCCGGTGATGGGTATTAAGGAGGGCACGTACTGCGTGGAGCACTGAGTTTTATACGAAAATAATGGATCGTGGATCGCCACATCAAAAACCAGTGATGTATGGTGACTAACATAATAAAATTTTTAAAAAAATAAAAAA
>NW_028045796.1:0-432 GCF_054177405.1 Leptonychotes weddellii
TGAGGGTTCTAGAGGGGAGGGGGGTGGGAGGATGGGTTGGCCTGGTGGTGGGTATTGAGGAGGGCACGTTCTGCATGGAGCACTGGGTGTTGTGCACGAACAATGAATCATGGAACACTTCATCTAGAACTAATGATGTAATGTATGGGGATTAACATAAGAATAAAAATAAATAAATTAATTAATTAATTAAAAAAAAAGAAAAAAAAAGTACATGCAAAAAAAAAAAAAAAAAGAAAATGTGTAGATGCCTACTGTAGACTGCTAGTGTCAAGGGGACAGGACCGCAAAACTCTAGGTATGACTGTACTATTAAGCCAGATAGAAAGAAATTATACCCATATTTTAGTTTATAATAATAGGTAAACAGGTCAATTTCTAAGGGTAAAACAATCTTACCGTCTATTACTGATCATGCTTTTGGCAACTGAA
>NW_028045797.1:0-432 GCF_054177405.1 Leptonychotes weddellii
CCTTGAGAAGCACAGCTACCTGCCTTCACTGAAATATACCTCAGGCTGAGATTTGGGGCGGGAGAGCAGGTCAGTTGATCTGCAGGAAGGTGCGGCTTTTCCCTATTGGCTCAACCACACCGCCAGTCCATTCTTAAGGAGCCGCACACCAGGACTGGTGTGTTTAAGCTTTCAGCCTTTGGGGGCTATTTGACCAACAAACAACCTTTTGGGAAGAATAAAGCAGTCCCCAAGGATTAACAGATCAGAATGTTCACACAAGTTCATCTTTTTCTAACAATGAGCATGAAGGTAGCAGAGGCTGGTGTGATTCTAGCTGATTCTTCTAACCAAACTAATTTTTCACTGTTGACAAGTGAGGCAGGCGTTGCACCGGACCAAAGGCTGAAACTTGGCCAGCTAGCATTCCAAGCAAAATTGTTTCCCGTAAGC
>NW_028045798.1:0-432 GCF_054177405.1 Leptonychotes weddellii
GTCCTACCTTCCAGAAAGTGGTCGCTTTTCTGATGAGAGAGTTGTTGCTATTCTTTTCTTCGATCTCCTGTTGAGTTTGTAGGTGTTCAGAATGGTTTGATTCCCATCCAGCTGAATTCCTGGGACCAGATGAAATCCAGGTCTCCTACTCCTCCGCCATCTTGCTCCGCCCACCTTTTTTTTTTTTTTTTTTAATCGAGAGGCTTTATTCTACAGAACAGTTTTAGGCTTTCAGAAACATTGTGAAGATAGTTCAGAGAACTCCCATATACCCCACACTCTGTTTCCCCTATTTTTAATGGCTTACATTAGTATGGTACATTTGTTGCAACTAATGACCCAGTATTGATCCATTATTATTCACTGAAATCCATAGCTTTTTCAGATTCCCTTAGTTTTTACTGAATGTCCTTTCTTTATTCTGGGATGCCA
>NW_028045799.1:0-9350 GCF_054177405.1 Leptonychotes weddellii
ATAGACATTAGGGAGGGTATGTGCTATGGTGAGCACTGTGAATTGTGTAAGACTGTTGAATCACAGACCTGTACCTCTGAAACAAATAATACATTATATGTTAAAAAAAAGGAAGAAGATAGTAGGAAAGGAAAAATGAAGGGGGGGAAATCAGAGGGGAAGATGAACCATGAGAGACTATGGACTCTGAGAAACAAACTGAGGGTTCTAGAGGGGAGTGGGGTGAGGGGATGGGTTAGCCTGGTGATGGGTACTAAAGAGGGCATGTACTGAATGGAGCACTGTGTGTTATATGCAAACAATGAATCATGGAACACTACATCAAAAACTAATGATGTAATGTATGGTGATTAACATAATAAAATAAATAAATTAAATTAAATTAAAAAATCAAAGGATTATTCCAGACTTTGTGGCTCATATTGTCAACACTGTGTTCTCTATCTCTGTATCAGCCTATAGCTTTTAATATTTTAAAAGAAGCTTTTGAAATGATAAAAAAATATAGAAATAGAATGCAAAATATAAATAGTTTTCTCTTTTAAATGCTTTGCTTTTGCAATTGCGGTCATGTCTTTCAAAAATATTGCTTCTGCTATAGGTTACAGAAGACTATAAAATAATTCAAAAATAAGAATTTAGATTTTATCTTTTTCTCTATCATTCCCTTCTGGATGGTCATGGCTTGAAGATGAAAACCATCACCATTAAATGGTGGGAGGGATGTAAAAATAAAGTGAATTGGGAAATATGTAACTTACTAACATAATTTATAATATAAATTTTCCCTTCTTTTTTTTTCCTGTAAACTACCACCTGGATGTTTATTCTCATCTAAATTCTTCCTTTCTAAGCAGGTGGGATTATGACTCTTTCCTGAATCTGTTTCTTTAGAATATAATGCCACTCTCACTGAGATCTTATATCAGAACCTGGATACTGGATGAATTACTCACTCCCCTCCACCTTACTTCTCCCTGCTTCTTGCTTGGTGGTTCCCACTACTCCCTCATCCTCAAAGTGTCTGGCCTCAGGAGCGTGGGAAGCTTCCCTGTGTGTAAGTCTGACTCCACAGGCTTCATTGACAGGGAGTAAATGAGTCATTGCTCAGATCCTGGCCTTGACCTAGAAGGAGAATAGGCACCAGCTGAGCCTGGCCTGACCCCAGGACATGGGCTCCATTCTCTGGTCTCCCTCCAACTTCCAGAGAACTCCCAACCCCCACCTGAACTCGGCCTAGCTGCCCATTTTTTTGGTGATAAAACTACTGTCATAGTTCCATTTTCCTACCAAAAGGATACCAGAAAGGAGACCAACTCTTAATTGTCATCATGGACATCTTCCTCCTCAAGATCCTTCTCTTGCATTTTGGGCTAGTATCATTGGAATCAGCCTTTTAAAGAAAAGCTTCAATTCTTGTCAATGTTCACAGTCTGAGATAGAATCCTAATTTTTCATGGCATTGCTCCCTTCCCCCTCTTTTCTTACTTCTGCTAATTATTTCTGGGGATTTAAAGCATTCTGTAGTATACTTTCTTTTTTTTTTTTTAATTTTATTTTATTATGTTATGTTAGTCACCATACATGTAGTATATTTTCAAGCTAAATATTAATAAGTCCTCTGTTCTAAAACCCAAATCTGGCTCCTCTCTGCATATGCCATCTCTCCTAGGGTCAAAGTCCTGGCCTCAAGCTGACTTGCTCCAATTCTCATGTATGGTTTGTAATAGTCCATGGTGCACAAGAATTTTTGAAATTCTGGACTGATGTCCCCAAAAGAAATAGAGGGGAAGGGGGCAAATATAGATATAATCTTTTCCTGCAACTGAACTCTACCTAGAAGGGAACTCTCAGTTCCTCCCCATGGTTCTTGAATCACAAAGAAAGATGAAGCCTAGATGGGAATAAAAATATTTTGATGCTAAATGATATTAAATGATACTTTAGTGATTTTGATTCTGAATGATGTTATTTTTTTATTCATTTTACTTCACTTTTTTTTCCCCACAATTCTTTTATACCTCTCCTACCATTTAATTATCAGTGATAACTTTTTTCATTGCTCTGCCCACAAAAGGAGAGTGAACACATCCCAAAACCAAGGGATAGATGAATTTCTGAATGGGCTTTTGTTGAACACATTGTATGGAAGCAAAAGTAAGAGCCAAGTTTTTTGGGAAGCAGGGATATTTTTGTTTGATTTGCTTGGTTTGGAGATTTTGTTTTCTGAAATTCCAAAAACTTGACTATTCTAAGCAAGATGAAAGCTGAAAGCTAAATTATAGAGTTTCAAAAATAAACAATAAAATTGAAGGGTTTACAGAATGATAATGTTAGCCATTCTCCCACCCATGAGAAAATTTCAATTAGAAAGAAGGAAGAGAGGAAGGGGAAGAGATTGGCAATATTTAGATCCTAAAGAGGATATCCCTAAGAAATAAGGCAGGAGGATTAAAATTTTAGTTGTTCTAAGTTGTTACAGTCCTTGTCTTCTGAGAAACAGATGCCAAGATGGGATTATAAATAAAAGAGATTTATTGGAGCAAGGAAAATTGCAGGGGCAGGGTGAGCCAAGACAGTTGTCAGACCATGATCTGGATCCTGTGAAGGAGAAAAGGAGGGAAGGAAGAAGGGAAAACATAGACTGCAAAATCTAAGAAGATTTTGGATTTTGGTAAAGTTTACAGGGAGTCCTCAAGCCAAAGTCACCCATCAGATGAGCCCTGTGCCTCCCAGGTGGTTTTCTGACCTTAATATCTCAGCCATGCTCCTTACTAACTGAGAGCAGTCCTTAGAAAGTGTAGCCTCGCTCAAATACAGTGATGCATTTCTGAACATGGCAGGTAGAGTTGGGGATGAGATATATTCTCCAGAGTCAGAGATCTGAAAGGCAAGCTTTCATGATCACCACAGAAACCCATATCAGATTAGGGTAAATCTTACAGCAGAGAGGACTTGTGCTTTGTTTCTCACCTGAGAGAGTTTAAGCCCAGGAGTCAAGCCTCAAGTCTAATACCACACATAGGTGGTCAAATGCCAATGACAGACAAAGAGTTCTTGACAGATTGGCTTAGTGTAATATGATACAACATCCAAAAAGCTGGCTGGGAATGAGTTAGGGAACTCACAGGATTCGGGTGTCAGTGTGAATATGACACTACCTGATGTTGTGACCTGAGATGAGGGAAGAGACCATGGCTACCAGTTACCAGTGATGCCAGCCAGTACACAGTGTCTGAAAACCAGGTGGGACTAACCACATCTCAGCTATCAGAGCACATCAAACAGTGTGCACACATGAAGAGGAACTACATCACAGCAAAGGCTAGTGTGGACAAAGGAAACCTCAGTACTTGCTGCAGTAGGCATTCAGTGGTGATAGAGACCTCAGGAACTAAGGATAGGTACAGACACAAATGTCTGGACAAGGAGGGTAGGGAAGCTAAACCAATGCTCTTCTCATTTGGTGCAGAGCAGCATTTGTATTTTTGGTATCTCTAACCTTGGAGCAAAATCAGTGTTACATGATTGCTGAATAAGAACTTGATTACTTAATTTTGGGGTCATTATGTAGTTAGTGCCACGTATATACTTAAGCCATTGGAATACTAAGATAAGCGAGGAATGAACTACAATATTTATTTGCTTTTTCACACTATGTATGTTTCTAATTAGTTTCAAGCTAATATGTCTGAATTGTTTGTAAGTTGTTAATAGTAAACAGATTTGGTTTCAAGAAAAAAAATGATTCCAATAAGAGCTGACTCGAGTGTTTGCAGAAGAAGCTAAGTATTAGCCCTATGGCAAAGTGCTAGATTTCATCAACTGGGGAAAGAGTCCGACATTTCAGGAACTACTATAACAGTGGAAATAAATGGGAAATGGGGAGACCAAGATTCCTCCTCTGGTAAGCAAAGTTGTGAACAAGTCAAGTCAGGATCAGCAACTGTAGCTTGCATTTCTGTGGGCTACACCATTCTGGGGTTAATGAACAGGAGCTGAAATATAACTTCTCTTCTGGCTCTACTGTATTCACAGTTCTGGGGCCTCCATGCACCATTCAAAGCCCAATTCCTCTGTTTAGATTGTATCTTTCAAGGTAAGCACTGGCTCCTGAGCTCTCATATGGTATCTGGTAAGTGTCCTCCACCCTCCTCCCTGCATGCAGGTGCTTTGTTGCTTTTGATGCCTCTGAGAACAGAGGAATAGCCACCTCTGCTCCTGCCTCCCTGCATGAGTTCAGAGGAAAATGCTTCTGCTTGAGAGGTTAGGAAGCTACTGGTGCTGTTTCTCCTCTTCTTCTCAGCCATATTATAAAAAGTAATATTTGTGTTGATTCATGAAGAAAGTTTTCTCCCCGGCTTAATTGAGGTATAATTGACAAATAAAACTGCACGTATTTAAGGTGTACAATGTGATGCTTTGACATGTATACATTGTGAAATGTTTACCACAATCAAGTTAATTAACACCTCCATCATCTCACATAATTACCTTTTTTTAAAAAAATTGAGAACAATTAAGATCTACTCTCAGAAAATTTCAACTATAGCCATTATGCATATCTGAAACTCCAAAGGAAATGAAATCAGTATCTCAAGAGATATCTGCACCTCCCTGTTTGCTGCAGCATTTTTCACAATAACCAAGATATAGAAACAACCTAAGTGTCCATCATTGAATGAAGGCATAAAGAATATGTGATATATACTGAATAATGTGAGGGCTAGGGGTGCCTACCCCCAAGCAGTCAAAAATATGCATATAATTTTTGACTCCCCCAAAACTCAACTATACTAAGCCACTGTTGACAAGAAGCCTTATCAATAACATAAACACTCAATTAACACATATTTTGTATGTTATATGTATTATATACTGTGTACTTACAATAAAGTAATCCAGAGAAAAGGAAATGTTATTAAGAAAATCATAAGGAAGAGAAAATACATTTACAGTACTGTACAATATTTACTGAAAAGATCTGCATAAAAGTGGACCTACATAGTTCAAACCCATGTTGTTCAAAGGTCAAAGGTGTGTGTGTGTGTGTATAGTATTCCATTGTGTGTTTGTGTATATATACACACACAATGGAATATTATTCAGCCTTATAAAAAAGAAAAAAATCCTGTGATTTGCAACAACATGGATGGACCTTAAGGACATTATGTTAGATGAAATAAGGCAGTCACAGAAAGATAAATACTGCATGATCTCACTTATATGTTACATCTGAAAAAGTCAAACTCTTAGAAGCAGAGAGTAGAATGGTGGTTACTGGGGCTAGGGATGAGGGAAATAGGAAGGTATTGGTCAAAGAAAGGAGCTTTAGCAAACAATCTGTCTCTGCTCAAACTGCCATTGCCCATCCTTGAGAGGCTGGCTCCATCTGAGCACAAGTCTTGAGCAGGTCCCATTGTAATGATGCACCAGTCTGTGCCTCAGAGAACCTGTGCATTTTATCATCATGTGATACTCACTAGAACATAAGCCCCAGAATGTGGCTGCACTATGTTATCTGTTCTTGTAGGGATTTTCAGGAAATAGTTCTTTTCATTTTCATTCTGAGTCCTTTCTAGGATTCAAGACAGCCCCAGCGACAGACACTGTGTTGTGCTCAGTCATTCCTAACCTCAAACCTGTGGCATACTCCTCACATCAAAGTGGGTCCCTATCCTCCTTTCCCTTGGGGTAAATGCCCTGCAGATAAGAGCTCTACTCTCAGGACTCCTGCGTGGAACCCTCAACCATATCATGTGTGCCTGAGACTAAGGGTAAACATGGGCTCTGTCTGGGACCCCTGCTCCAGTTCCTTTGTCCTTTCAATCAAAATCACTTAGAGTGCTTCTTTTCCAATAGATACTAAACAGTGTATAACATAAGAACAAATGAGTGAAAGACCTTGCCCTCAAGAAATCAAGAAGTCATATTACAGAATAGCCCTGAATGTAAATGACTTCTCTGAAAATGTGCAATGGAAGGTTAGAGAAAGCAAAAATAAATTTCTGTTAGAGGCATCTGAGGAGGTTTGTGGAAAACTTAACATAGGCTGGGCTGTGAAGTGTGGTGGAGGTTGGACAAATATCACTGCTAATGTCATAAATTTTCTCATAAGGATCTGTCTATATATAACATGCAGAGAAAAATCATGGGGGGCACATTAATGTTCTTTAAATATTTGAAAAGCTGTCAACATTGTAGAAGGAGTAGATTTATTCTTTGTAGCTCCAAAGAATAGAAGAACATTAATGGGTGGGAATTACAGAAGACAGATTTTTTTTAAAAGTCTTTAATTTTATCTACTTTTTAAAAAACGCTGCCTTGTGAAAGACTGTCAGGCAACTACTACCTATAAGGGATATCATAGAATAGTGGTTCTCAAACTAGCTATCTGGGAACCTCTGAAGGTCTCTGAGATCCTTTCAAAGGTGTACAATGTGGCTTCGGGGGATGACTTCAATGACTTCAGGGGATCCAGGAAGTCAAAATGAATTTAATAATAATACTGTGGTAGGCAAAATAATGCTCTCCCAATGATGTTCTAATTTCAGAAATTTGTAAATATATTAACATTATATGGCAAAGGCAATTAAGATTGTAATAGATTAAAGTTGTTAATCACCTGACCTTAAAATAGACTATCCTGGATTATCTGGGTGAGCCCCATGTAATCATAAGGGTCATTAAAAGTGGAAGAGGGAATCTAAAGAGGGAACCAGAGAGAAGGCAGTGTGAGAGGACTGGGCCTAACAATTGCTGTCTTTGAAGATGGAAGAAGGGGCCACAGGCCTAGTCATGTTGGTGGCCTCTTAAAGCTTGAAGGAAAAGGCAAAAAACTTATTCTCCCTCACACCCTCCAGAAGGAACACAACCCTGCCAACACCTTCATTTTGGCTCAGTGAGACCCTTTCTGGACTTCTGACCTGCACACCTATAATACAATAAATTAGTGTTGTTTTAAGCCACTATGTTTGTAGTGGTTTGTTACAGCAGCAGGAGAAAACTTATACAGATACTAAAATATTATTTGGCTTTTCCATTCTCATTCTCTCATGAGTGTATGATGGAATTATACAGAAACTATCTGAATGCAATAATACAACAGATTAAATAACAGAGCAGATATGAGAATCCAGCTGTCTTCTATTAAGCTAACATAAAAAGATTTTGTAAATATGTAAAACAGCACCACTCTTACAAATTTCTGGAAAATACAGTTATTTCTCATAAAAAATGTTATTTATCTTAACATGCAATAGGTCTAGGTTCAAATTTCTGATATGGTATATCTTGATAACTATAACCCACATAAGCAAAAGCTTTGGAGTTCTCAATAATTTTTAAGAGTATAAAAGGGATACTGAAACCAAAAACAAAACAAAACAAAACTCAGAACCACTATCGTAATAGGAGCTCCTAATTCTAGTAGAAAGTCATGTCCCTAAATCTCCAAGATTATATAAATATATAAAAGGGACAGAGCATAAATAAATTTTGATATGAGAAATGAGCAGGAAAAGTTGTGAATTCATGAATAAGAGAGTCATGTTGGGAAGAGCAGGCCAGATAGGATAATTCTGGAAGGACATGGGTCTCAAAAGATGCTGGGGTTTTGTGGGAGTCTAAAAGGCCCTAATAGGAATGGGGGAAACAGAGAATACACTTGCATGCATGTTATATATATATATATATATTATGTTTATATATATATTATATATATATTATGTTTATATATATATATTATATATATTATGTTTATATATATATATTATGTTGTAATTGTATAATTACAATTATATATGTTATATATATATATATTTGGTATCTTGTACTGTCTTCTCTGCTAGAAAATGAAAAAGAAACTCTAAATAAAATAACATATATATATGTATATATATATATATATACATATATATATACACACATACATACATAAAATCCATTTGAAGTGTATAATATCTGTCTGCATTTACCCATGTTGTTTGAAATAAACAGGTTAGAGGTGGGTGGAACCCAGCCAAAATAAAGGTCACTAGTCTCACTACAAAATATAATTGATACCTTGATGAAATGTCCTGTTACAAGACATGGGAGAGTCTGAAACTTCTATTTAAGACAACTTGCTCTTGAGAGCTACATCATCTCTCTTTAATACCACTTTACTCAGATTGGAAAAATAGGTGATTTCCCAATGGGGAAGATTTCAAAGTTCTAAACCAAAACGAAACTTCTCGCACTTGAATCAGAAAACCTCCCAGTGGATCACCAAAGCTATAGACCATATGTTACTGAGACCATTCACAGACAGCTATACTTGGCTGAGTACCGGAAAAAAGGCAAAAGAAATTTTTGAGCAGCCCTGTAGAGGTCAAGGATTCCCAGTGTTAAAGCTGATGCAATTTGCCGTTAAGACAGCCTCTCAACTGCTGTTAACTCTATCATTGTCTAACACACTTGCTGGTATGAAGCCTGGGCCACAGGGTCCCCAAAAGAAGCAGAAAAGTTAGAATTAGAAGGTCAAGAAAAGGAAGCACCTAGGGTAAGTACCCTAATAGAAAGTGGCACTTATTTTTTGCATTCCACTGCCTTTGAATATATCTTCCCTAATCCTAATAATTCTGAAAGGTAAATGCTATTGTTTCCATTTTATATGTGAAAGACACTGGGGCTTAGAGAGTTTGAGTTCTGTAGCTCGCATCACACAGCAGGCCTAGACCTGGGCAGAAATCCACACTGAGTACAAATCACATAAGTCAGTAGATCTATACATGGCAGCATTTTCTTCCTCCCAAATGGGCTCTCATCGAAAATTATTTAGAAACAAAATATAGAGATGTGTTGCCTCATATAAGACATACACAACAGAGTTTTTGGATAAAAGTATCTTGAAGATTGCATTCAGTACTTAAATGTTGTGACTCCATAAAGTCCAGTTGCCAAAATAAAAGATATTCATTAAAATGTACTCATGGGGCACCTGGGTGGTTAAGTTGGTTAAGCATCTGCTTTCGGCTCAGGTCATGATCCCAGGGTCCTGGGATGGAGCCCACATCTGGCTCCCTGATCGGCAGAGAGTCTGCTTCTCCCTCTCCCTCTCCCTCTGCTGCTCCTCCTGCTGTTCTCTCTCTGTCAAATAAATAAATAAAATCTGTTGAATCTCAGATCTGTACCTCTGAAACAAATAATGCAATATATGTTAAGAAAAAAAAAAGAAGAAGAAGAAGGTAGCGGGAGGGGAAGAATGAAGCGGGGGAAATCGGAGGGGTGGACGAACCATGAGAGACGATGGACTCTGAAAAACAAACTGAGGGTTCTAGAGGGGAGGGGGGTGGGAGGATGGGTTGGCC
>NW_028045800.1:0-432 GCF_054177405.1 Leptonychotes weddellii
AGCGGGGGTGGAATTGGGAGGGAGAGATGAACCATGAGAGACTATGGACTCTGAGAAACAAGCAGGGTTTTAGAGGGGAGAGGAGAGGGGGGATTGGTTAGCCCGGTGATGGGTATTAAGGAGGGCACATACTGCACGGAGCACTGGGTGTTATACGAAAACAATGGATCGTGGATCACCACATCAAAAACTAATGATGTATTGTATGGTGACTAACATAACATAATAAAATTAAAAAAAGAAATCAGGACTCAAATCCTAGATTTCTGACATGAGTAACTAGAAGAAGAGTGGTTTGGCAGAGGTGGAAACAATGGTGAGTTGGAAATGTTAAATCTGAGATCATGTGAAGGCCTCTAGAAGATGTTGACAAGGCAGTTGATTGTAAGAGTCTCTGGAACTCAAGAGAGAGCTCAGTGAGAGAGGAAAAAA
>NW_028045801.1:0-432 GCF_054177405.1 Leptonychotes weddellii
TCTTGAAAATGAGTTGGGAGAGAGAATAAGAATTTTGGAATATCACAGTATTCGCTGTAGTAGGGGACAATTAACTGATACAGTTTGCTCAAATAAGTGTTGAAGTTGAAATAGAAGTGAGAGAGGACATTGGTCAAATTAGCTTAAAGGCAGCATTCCCCAGGGCAACCAGTATTTGACACTTTACTGATAAACGTTGCAAGGTGGAAAAGACTGGAACTCTAATTCTGCTTGAGTCCAGGAGATACTAAAATAGAACTCTTTCAAGGAAATTCTGGACATATGCAATACTGTACTTTTTTTATCCAGAGGCTATCCTCAGTTTTGCTGATTATAACTCCTGAGTAATCGCCTCACTAGAGTAACAGGAACCATGAGGTGCTCAGGGGAGGAGATAGGGAACAAAGTTATCCAGTATTTACTCCATACCAA
>NW_028045802.1:0-432 GCF_054177405.1 Leptonychotes weddellii
GGTGTACTATCTTATTGTATATACTGTTGGAATTGGTTTGAGAATATCGTGATTAACATTTTTGTCTCTCTGTTCATGAGTATGATTGGCCTGATATTTTCCTCTTTTTGTACTTTTGTTGTTGTTCCTATTTCAGTTTAAAGGTTATACTAACCCCAGAGTCAGTTGGGGGCATAGTCTCTCGCTGTTCTGTGGATGAATTTGTATAATTTTGAGATGATCTGTGTTGAAAGTTCCGTGCAACTCACTGAGAAAACTTCTGAGCTGGAAATTTTTTTCTCTTTCCTTGAAATCTTTTCATATGGAAAATTTTAAATGTATACAAAGAGAGTTTGTATACAAACATGGACAAGCGGATTCTAGTTCGTTATACTAGGGAGAATGGTATTGTGAACCCTCAAGTACCCATCTCCAGCTCAAAGTATCAACTCA
>NW_028045803.1:0-432 GCF_054177405.1 Leptonychotes weddellii
AAGTGAAAGTTTGTCCGCACCTTGTAGAGGAAAAGGGCTCTGAAAGACTGGACATTTACTTACGGAGTCATCCTATAGTTACCTAAAGAGAATTTTCAGTTTATTGGATCAGACTGAGATCACGACTTCTACTAAGTCAACTAACAGGAAAACAAACCCACATCGATTTTTCTCTCATAAATAGGCACTGTGTAAATACACAACTCCTACATTTCTGATAAAATGTAGTGGGGCCCAGTACTGAACACAAGAGTCCAGCTGAGAACTGGCCAGTATAGGGGGAAAGGACCATGAATCCCTCATTCCTGATCTTGTAAGATATATCTTGGCTAATCTAGTCCAAGATTGCAGACTCACTGTCAACAAAAGCCATCAAAACTTTTCCATACTGCTTACAGAAAAGACCAACCCTTGATAGTTCATTTCCATTGA
>NW_028045804.1:0-432 GCF_054177405.1 Leptonychotes weddellii
CCCCTGCTTGTGTCCCTCTCTCGCTGCGTCTTTCTCTGTCAAATAAATGAATAAAATCTTTAAAAAAAAAATTGTCTTTCCTTGGAAGCTTTCATAACACAGACCTAGTAGCTAATGTTGTTCACAAATTAAAAAAAAAAGATGATCTGTGTCTTCTTCACTAGAACTGTCACATCACTCACCCTTACAGCCCCAAAGCCCCAGGTGCCCAGAATGGGGGAGAAGGCAGGGAGGTGAGCTGCCACCACCGCCCCGAGGGAGCCAAACCCTAGAGTCAGCTCCCAACTTGTGGTTCTCAAACTTTAGTGGGCATCAGAATCACCAGGAGGGCTTATTAATACACAGATTGCTGGCCCCAGCCCCCAAGTCTCTAACTCTAGTCAGTAGGTTGGTAGTTCATGGTGGTGGGATCTGAGAATTTGCATTTCTAAC
>NW_028045805.1:0-432 GCF_054177405.1 Leptonychotes weddellii
TAAATGACTATAATCAAAATACATCAGTGAAAATTCCTAAGAAAGTTGGCCAACAAATAAGGTCCCAACCCAGCATTTTAAAACCATATTCTAGGAAAAACATGGCTTCTAATCTTGGGCTCAGGTTACCTCAGGAGATGCTTGCATCAACAGATTCATTTGGAAACTGAGATTTATGGAAGAAAGACCTCATTCACAGGGCGCCTGGGTGGCTCAGTTGGTTAAGCGACTGCCTTCGGCTCAGGTCATGATCCCAGGGTCCTGGGATCGAGTCCCACATCGGGCTCCCAGCTCAGCGGGGAGCCTGCTTCTCCGTCTGACCCTCTCCTCTCTCATGCTGTTTCTCTCTCGCTCGCTCTCTAATAAATAAATAAATAAAATCTTTAAAAAAAAATAAAAAATAAAAAAAAATAAAAAATAAAAATAAAAAAA
>NW_028045806.1:0-432 GCF_054177405.1 Leptonychotes weddellii
GGAGATGCCATTCTCAACGGTCACGATTTGGCAGCAGCGAAGAGAAATGAAGTTTAATTTTAATTGTGTTGCATCCTGAAAAAGGGGAAAGTTAAATGTATACCGACTTAAAAATATTCGAGTCAGGTTTTTTTGACATGTTAAAGAAGATTTTACAAATATATCAATTTGACTCTCCAAAGAACTTTTAAAAGAATATAGTGATATTGATTCTCCACCAGAAAGGAATACTTTTTTTTATTTTTATTTTATTATGTTATGTTAGTCACCACACAATACATCATTAGTTTTTGATGTAGTGATCCACAATCCATTGTTTTCCTATAACACCCAGTGCTCCATGCAGTATGTGCCCTCCTTAATACCCATCACCGGGCTAACCAATCCCCCCTCCCCCGTCCCCTCCAAAACCCTGTTTGTTTCTCAGGTCCA
>NW_028045807.1:0-432 GCF_054177405.1 Leptonychotes weddellii
AAATATTTTTTTAAAAAAACAAGTGGGAGAACAAAGCCTGAGCACCGGTCTGCACTCCCTGAGCTGCAGGGGTCCGGCTGCACCCTGCCTGTCCTCCTGGACCCCAAGCTGCCTTCCTTCTCAGGGTGGGGTCAGCTAACCCTTCACTCCCCTGCAGGGAAGGCTTTCACTGGGATGGCTCGGCCGTCTTCCCGGAGCCACCCCCAAATAACCTACTTCAACCCATGGCTGAACCCATCACTTGGAATAACATGAACTACTATGTCAGTCTCCTTGTGGACAATGTGAAGGAGCGGGCCGCCTGGTTCCGGACATCACACCTCCTCTGGCCCTGGGTAAGGCGGGGTCCCAGGCCCCAGTGTCCCCAACACAGTCCAGTCTCACCCAAGCAGGCTCTTCCAGGGGCCGGGCCAGGCTGCCATTGTCGGCCCC
>NW_028045808.1:0-432 GCF_054177405.1 Leptonychotes weddellii
CTGGGTGGCTCAGTTGGTTAAGCGACTGCCTTCGGCTCAGGTCATGATCCTGGAGTCCCTGGATCGAGTCCCGCATCGGGCTCCCTGCTCGGCAGGGAGCCTGCTTCTCCCTCTGACCCTCCCCCCTCTCATGTGCTCTCTCTCTCTCATTCTCTCTGTCTCAAATAAATAAATAAAATCTTTAAAAAAAAAAAAGAAATTAGAATGATGGAGCAGGTGTATGGGGGAGAAATGGTTCTCGGTGTTGTGTGGTATGTGTGTTTATGCATACATATCCTACACATATATACACACATAGCACATACATAATGTTACAAGGAATTTTACTGAAACACAGGGAAGAGGGAATGCAGAAAGATTCTAATGAATAAAGTTCTGACAAATGAAAATGATCTGTACAATTGTCATGATCACTAATGTAGGTATGTATCA
>NW_028045809.1:0-432 GCF_054177405.1 Leptonychotes weddellii
GATGCATGACATGTGCTAAACATAATGCTCGGTCTGCCCACGGTCCCCGCCAGGTGTCCAGAGGATGGGAGCAGCCCCCTTCGAAGATCTAGAGGTAGACTCCACAGATGTGCAGCCGAGCAGGGGGTTCAGATATCTCCTAGTAATAGTATGCATATACTCTGGGTGGGTCAAAGCCTCCCCGACCAGGACGGAGCAAAGCCGGGAAGTAGCTAAAGTCCTCTTGTTGGAGATCGTGCCCCGGTTCAGCCTGCCATTGACAATCCATAGTGACAGCAGACCCACATTTGTGGCAGACGTTGAACAGGTCTTGACCAAATCTCTCAGCATCACCTGGAGACGCCACACCGCTTACTGGCCCCAAAGTTCAGGGAAAGTAGAGCAAATGAATCACACCCTCAAGGGAAACCTTAGCAAAGTTCTGTCAGGAGA
>NW_028045810.1:0-9348 GCF_054177405.1 Leptonychotes weddellii
AGCCCCGCATTGGGCTCCATGCTCAGCGTGGAGTCTGCTTCTCTCTCTCTCCCTTTCCCTTGGCCCCTCTCCCAACTCATGCACTCTCTCTCTCTCTCTCAAATAAATAAATGAATCAATCTTTTTTTTTTTAAAGGCACAACCACCACAGTTAATGTCTAGTAACCTTTATGTGCTGAGCAATGTGCTGAACATTGTGCATGCTTCATGTCATTTAAACTGGTTAAGAATGCCACAGAGGTAGGTGTATTAGGCAGGCTCTCCAGAGAAGCAGAACCCACAGGGTGTGTATACACACACACATACACACACACGTATTTATATGTGTACATATGCACATCCACATAGATACGTATATAATTTATTTTTGAAGGAACTGGCTTCTGCAGTTGCAGAGTTTAGCAACTCCAAGATCTGTGGGACAGACTGGTGGGCTGGAGACCCAGGGAATAGCCCATGTTGCAGCTAGAATCCAAAGGCAGTCTGGAGACAGAATTCCTTCTTTGTCAGGGGCCATCAATCTTTTTTCTCTTGAGGTTTTTGACCGATTGAATGAATCTCACTCATATTATGGAGGGTAATTTGCCTTACCCAAAGTCTACTGATTGAAATGTTAATGTCCTTGAAAAATACCTTCACAGTGACATTTAGACTGTGTTTGACCACATACTGAGTTGACACATAAAATGAACCATCATAATAGGCATGATTTCCTTTTTACAGGTGAGGACAGTAAATCTCAGAGAAATTAATTCGCTGGTAGTGGGAGGTTAAATAATTCCCCCCCCCATATGTCCATGTCCTAGTCTCCAGAACTTGTGAATGTTGCCTTATCTGGCAAAAAGGACTTTGTAGATATGATTAAGATCTTGAGATGCAGAGATCATCCTGGGTTGTCCAGGTGGGCCCAGGGTAATCACCAGGGTTCTTATGAGAAGGAGGGAGGAAGGTCAGTCAGAGGATAGTGTCATGACAGAGGAGAGATTGGAATGATGTTCTTTGAAGACGGAGGATGAGACCACAAGCCAAGGACTCCAGGTGGCCACTGGAAGCTGAAAAAGGCAAGGAAATGGGTTTCCCTGGAGGCTTCAGAGGGCACGAGCCCTGCCAACGTCTTGATTTTAGCCAGGGAAGCTGATTTTGGACTTCTGACTTCTAGAACTGTAAGAGCATATGTTTGTGTGGCATTAGGCCACTGAGTCTGTGGTAATTTTTTATGTTACCAGAGGAAGCTAAGTACACGTGCCAAGGCCACGTAGTTAGGAGATGGTAGAGGTGGGATTTGAAACCATGGCCTTAGGCATTTAATGCTGTTGTCATCATCGGTCCTGTTGGTCTCCCTCCAGCAACAGTTCTTGGGTCCATGCTCCCTCCTGTGGTCTTCGTCCAGACTTTAACCACTTCACCCCTGAACTTATAATAACAGGGACTGGGGATAGGAGGCTAAAGGGTCATGAAAACAAGAGACCCTATTTATTCCTACCATATGGCAGGTGCTCTGTAAATATGAGTGTTTTGTTCTTCCAGCCTCCCTGGAAGTTGGGTACCATTGTTTTCCATATATCATAGTTGAGGAACCAGAGACCAAGAGAGTAACCTGCCCAAGGTCACACAGCTTATTAGGTGGCAGAGCTGGGGTTGAAGCCCCAGTCTGTCCGATGCTGATGCTTTTGCACATTCTCTCCTCCACACTTGCTTCTCCAAAATCTCCATCACAGAGCAGCAGTGGGAGAGGAAAATGTTGGTAAAACCTGAAGAGAACTGAAGACTGAGGCTCCCTGTGTTCTTGCTTCCCTTCTCAGAAACCTCTGTCTCAGGCATGCAGCCTTCAGATCCACGGTCAGGGGGCCCCGAGGCGTCCTGACACGCTAAGGTGGGTCACACTCCTCTGGCCATGCTGGCACCTTCTGTTGGCCTTCCTTCTCCTCTGCCTTCTCACCTTCCTTTCCTACCTCCGCTCTTGGGCTGCCCTTGGCTTCTGCCTTGGGCATTTGGGTCACCCCTCCCCTCTTCACATACACACTTCTTTCCCTTTTTCCATGCCCACTGTGGCCATCTCTCTCACTCCAATTTCAGCCACCTACAGAAGGGTTCCAAAAACATGTGAGGGAGGGAGCGGAGGGTGAGCCATACTTTCCAAGGAGGGCTAATCAGACTTCTTGGCCCATCGTGGGCTGGTGGACAATCTCAAGGTGATGGCCAGGGCTTGGTCCCATCACCTGGTGAGCTGGCCACCCAGTGACCAAAGATGACTCCAGGCAACTGGGGCTGACCAGAGACACACTGCTAATTCTGAGCCGAGTGTATGACCTGACAGAGCAGGTTATCAGCAACATTGGGCTAAAAATACCATGTTTATTTTTGAAATAAGTTGTTTTGGCAGTTATAAATACTCAGTGAAGCCAGCTTAGAGTGTAGTCTAGCAGCTCTCAGATAACTGAATAATATTTCAGAGGCACATGCTGAATCCAACATGCAAATTTCAGCCAGTTCTTCACTGTCCTGAGTAATGGAGGAGAGACTGGGTGTGGATAGAGCCAGGAGAGAATCAGCTTAGCGCAGGGTTACAGCCTAGGCTTCCAAACTGAGAATCTTACTTTGGAGTAGGTGCTACTGGAAGAAATGCTCAGGAACATTTTCTTTGCCTGCTGGGTACCCCTTTGCCCTTGGGTAGCAGAGAACTGAAGCGGAATATCGTAACTACTTTCTCCCACCTTCCCTCCCTCCCTTTGTCCCTCTTCCTTTCTTCCTTCTACCCCCCCATCCTCTTCCCCCTTCTCCCCCCTCCCTCCCTTCTTTCTTTGTTCATTCACCCACCCTTCAAACAATAATTGAGCACCAACTTTGTGCCTGACACATTGCTGGGTGCTGGGATAGTGATAAAAAAAACCCAACCTGATCTACGTGCTCCTCCTCCTCAACATGAAGTTTATGAACCAATACGGTGATGGTAATTAACAAGTGGACAAATGAATGAGTAATTTAAAAATGTGCCCCCCCAAGTGATAAGTAGGAGGGAGGGGGAGAGGCTGGGGTGGCATCTCAGCGCAGACAGGATGGCTTCTCTGGGTGGGTGGGGGGTATTTTAGCTGAGTCTGGAAGGATGAGGAGCCCCTGTGAGGGTGGAGAAGGGGAATGTTCCAAGCCAAGGAACCAATGCATGCAGAAAATGACTGATTTGAGGAACTGGCTTCCTACATTTTTATTTATGGAATGTCTATAAAGAACTGCTTGCCTGGCACTCTCAAGAGCTTGGCAGTGACTCTTACTCTCCTCTTCTTTTCTTCTCTTCCCTCTCCTCTCCTTCTCGGGGGGGACTCTCTCTTCTGCCAAGAAACCCCCCCCCACTGTCACTCCCACACCCCATTGTCACCTCACTGTCTTCAGCTCTGAGCCCATCAGCACCTTGGCTGCTGCTTCCTCCACCTGTCCTGCATCAGGGGTGCCTGGATTCGCTAGTGAGAAAGAGGTTCCTGCGTCTCATCAGCCGCCTTCACCGGGATTCTCATTACCACTAGCCTGGTGGCTTCATCATCAGCACCACGCTTGCTGTCATGCTACGGTGATGTTCAGTCTCCAGGCCTGCTGCCAACATTCCTGGCCATGCCCCATCTCTCCTGTACCCCTCCTGCCTGTCCTCGTCCTCCCGTAACCTGTCACAGGTGGCCATTCTCTTCCCTCTCCTCCTACGGACACTACGATGGCATCCCTGCTCTGCTTGTCCCCAGGGGGAGCCCCAAACAGGGAAGAACCTGACCATCCCCAACATGTTATGGCAGAAGGAACAGGGACCCGGGAGTCAGACCCAGATTCACTGACTGGACAAGTCCCTAACCTTTGGACCATTACAGTTGGTCCACGATTATTATGAGGATTATGGAACTAATGGATGGGACCATGACTGGCATCTAGTAGGTGCTTAGTGAAAGGGCAGCTTCTTCTCTCTCTCCACCCACATGGACGTTGTGACTGATAAACAAGAAACGACCCAACACACCATCACCTGCCTGCCCCCACACTAGGCTTGTCCTGCTCTTTGACACCTCCACTGCTGAGGAAGGGTTTTGGAAATGACTCTGGCACTCCCCCAATGCCAGTTAACAGTTTTGGGCTAATGATGCCTACTCTATATTTTTTAATGACACAAGTAGCACATGAATATATTCTTGTAAAAACAGAAACAACGATGAAAGGGAAAGTTCTCAACCACCCTCTTCAGTCCCCGTTTCTTCTTCAGAAGCAATTACTGTCAACAGTTTAGTCTGGAGTATAACCTTCTGAACTTTAAAAGACACATTTATATAATATGTGCGGTTTTGCTTTGTGTTTTTATTTTTTAAGTAACTGGTATCATCGTGTATAATTATACTGCAATTTGCTATTTCACTTAATACATTCTTTCCTTGACTGTACATATATCACTGTATCTTTTGTTTAGGAGCTTATTTATTGAGTGTGTGTGTGTGTGTGCACGCATATGCATGAGTGAGGGGAGGGACAGAGCGGGAGGGAGAGAGAGAATCTCAAGCAGACTCCCTGCTGAGCGCAGAGCCCAACTTGGGGCTCGATCCCATGACCCCGAGATCATGATCTGAGCTGGAATCAAGAGTTGGTTGCTTAACTGACTGAGCCACCCAGGTGCCCCTTAAGATTTTATTTTATTTTTATTTTTAAAAAATATTTATTTGAGAGAGAGAGAGAGAGAAAACACGAGCAGCTGGGGAGGGGCAGAGGAAGAGAGAGAAGCAGATTCCCTGTCAAGCAGGGAGCCCGATGTGGGGCTCGATCCTAGGACCTGGGCCTAGGACCAGGATCATGACCTGGGCTGAAAGCAGACGCTTAACCTACTGAGCCACGCAGACGCCCCTTAAGATTTTATTTTTAAGTAATCTCTATACCCAATGTGGGGCTTGAACCCATAACCCTGAGATCAAGAGTCACACCTTCCACCCACTGAGCCAGTGAGGCACCCCTTATTATGGAAAAATTTAAATACATTCAAAGGTAGACAGAATAATGTAATGAGCCCTTATGTACCCATCTCCAGCTTCAGCAACTATCACCTCACCCAGTCTGGACCATCTAACCCCACTTCCTTTCTTCTGCTTTACTATTTCAAAGCAAATCCCAGATACAGCATTCCAACCATAAATATTTTATTATGTATCTCTGAAAGATAAGGGTTATTTAAAAATATAAACACAATACCATTGTCACACATAAAAATTAACAATTCCTTAATATCAAACTTTATCTAGTTGAAAACATTATTTATTTGAATCCAGATTCTGTTAAGATCCACACATTGCAATTGGTTGATGTATCTTTTAAGTTTTTTTAGCCTGTGGGTTTCCCCTCCCTCTCTCCGTCCCCCTCCCAATCTCCTTCCTTGCAATTTACTTCTTGAAAGCTCTACCTTTTTGCGTGCTGCATAGTATTTCCCAGGAGGGATTCATCATGGTTTACTTTACCATTCCACTGTTGATGTTCCAGTGAACATCTTAGTGTAAGATTTTTGTGCAAACGTGCCAACATTTCTCTAGGATAGCTACAACGAAGTAGATATGCAAAGTTGAAGGGGGTGCACACTGTGTTTGGCTGAAACATAAAATTTTTTATAGGTCCAGGATTTTTGAATATTGGCAGTCTCATCTGGTTTGACCTAATATATTTTAATTGAAATTGCCCAATCACCTTTAAACATACTGTATCAATTTACCCTCCTCCCTACGGTTTATAATTGTACCCATTTCCCTAAGCATTCACGACAGTTAAAATGATCAGTGTTTCAAGTGTTCTGTGAATCAGATGGGGGAAAGAATGGAATGATTGCGCTTATCAGTGACTTTCAAGAGCCATATGGCTATGCAGTCTGGGGGGACCCTTCTCATCTGGGAGCCAGATCCCCAGGGTATAGACCCCACAAGATGGGCAGCATTGCTGCGGGGCTATGCCCTGATAAAGTAAGTGATCCATCAGATGGATACTGCAAGCAGAGAGGGGCTTGGCTACGTTTTCAGGCAGATTCTTCTTTCCAATCCCTGCCCTGAGTTGTGACCCCTAAGGCAGGCTTATACCTGCTTGAAATATGAAGCCATTCGGCTGAAGCTGGTTGCCTCCTAGCTTGTGACTGCATTGGTAATTTTCACCCCATTAAGGCACCTGCCTTGGCTGGGGAAGAGATGGTGGGCGAAGGCTTGGAAGGATACCTGGGCATTGCAACAGCTGTGTCCCTGCTCTACCCTTGCTTTGCCCATTCTGGCACCTGCTTCGCGGGTTAAGATATATAGTGGGGGTTACAGGTGTGGCTAAGGGAGGCTTATTATGCACACTGGTGGAAGGAACTCTGGACTAAAAGGTTTGTCCATTTAGACCCTGTTTTGTCCATGAGAGCACTGTGACTGGGCCATTCTCTTCTTCAGTCCATGCCACGGTGGTCCCATCTGGAAAATGGAGACATGAGGGGCTGCCATCCCCAACTCCCACCCCTTGCACTGTTATCATGGTGACATGAAGTCTGTGAAGGCGTTTTGGAAATATCTGTGGGCTCAGCCAAAGCCAAGCTCCGTGTGCAAAATCCACAGACTCTGAGAACCAGAGAAATGCCCCCTTTCCTGGTAATTATTCAGTAATTATTCACGTAAGAAGGATTTCATTGTTATGTTTCATATATTCGTCGCACTTGATGGCCTTTTAATAGTGGCATTGAGTTTGTGTACAGAAAGGTTATTCATTTTAAGATTTCTGGGCCTTAATTGTTATTTGTTTTGCTTGGTTCCAGTGCACTAGAAATTAGTGATACCACAGAATGTATTTGTCTTGGCACTGTGGTGCATTGTCTGCAGCGAGCCCTGTTTGGCCTGGCGCTGGCTTGGATTTCCCCATCTGTTTCTGATGTTTACATTGTTAAAGATACGACAGACACATAGGACACGGCCACATGCAGAGAGGGAACTTTTTTCCACTTCAGTGCATCAAACAAGGTCTGAGCCTGTAATAAGCACAGCCCGAAATTACACTTGAGCCTGCTAAAGGCTGGCCCAGTCTTGGTGACGGGGTGGAGGAGGGGGGGGGAATTGATCGCCAGGGCCCTGAGGTATTCGCACCCAGGAATGCGTCCAGCGGGCTCCACAGCTCAATCTCCAGAAACTCATTTTTGCCTTGTATTTGAAAAGAAAGAACTGCACAGATTGCATTCCAAATGGTCCTCCTGAGTGGGCTCCTGAAAACCAAGTATGGGAAAGATAAGGTGATCAATCCTCAGAGCATCCTAGTGGCAAGTCCTGGGGGCAAATCTATCCCCGGGGCCAGGGACCCAAGAGGGACTGGTGCTTTTTGTCAGCTTTGTGGAATGGCTGGTCCCACCCCCCCCACACCCCCAAGCAGTTCTCCTACATGGTCACCCCCGATCTGCTAAAGTGGGGGCCCACATCTTTTTGTGAAGAGATCTTTTTTTTTTTTTTAAAGATTTTATTTATTTATTTGAGAGAGAGAGAATGACAGACAGAGAGCATGAGAGGGAGGAGGGTCAGAGGGAGAAGCAGACTCCCTGCCGAGCAGGGAGCCCGATGCGGGACTCGATCCCGGGACTCCAGGATCATGACCTGAACCGAAGGCAGTCGCTTAACCAACTGAGCCACCCAGGCGCCCTTGTGAAGAGATCTTAAGTTTTCCCCGTGGGGTGAGAGACCTCAGGAAGGGAAGGAGGGTGGGCAGGGGGAGGGGCATTTGGTGTCTGTTGGGAGCAAAGGCTTTGAGGAGGGAGGGGATGGGGACAATGCCCTCCTTCACCTCCCTAGATGAATGTGTCTGTGTGCTTGTATGTGTGTAAGGCGGTGAGGAGAGAGAGAGCAGGTAGGGATTGTATGTAGCAGGGACACTGGTGGTGGACTGGAGGCAGCCAACAGCCTTCTGGTCAGCTGAGGGCAAGGCTGTGACATCTGCCGTCACATTGTTGTTTTCATCCTGAGAGTCCCTCCTTTGTACCCACTTCAAGTGGTCAGAATAAAACCTGCCGCTCTTGCGAAATTGATACCCTTTTCTGGCCCCTCAAGTGAAGGAGCTGAGAGGCTGGCTGAGCGAGTGTTCCCCCATGTACCCACCGGGGCCCGAGGTCTGGGTTTTCAGAACTGGGAGAGGAGGGAGAAAACCCCTTTGTGTTGTCAGCTTCTGCTGGAGCAGAAACCAGTCTACTTTTTCCCTTGCCTTCCGTGTTTACCCTGTTCTAATTCGGTGCCTTATTGGGGTGGATGTTGCTCCCTGGGGAGGGAAAGACATGGCAGATTACGTAGGATGGTTTGATGTTGCTGGCCTGCTCAAACACCTGCACGCTGCCCACATCAAGATGCTCGAATTCCCTTCCGTCTTGTGCCAGATGCTGTCTCCTAAACAACCTCCTATTCCTCTCCCCAACACTTTCTCCATACTGTAGTCTAGATGAACTTTCTAAAACATTTGGGGAAGGATAATGTATTGAGAAGTCCATTGGTGTTTTGTTCTTGCCATATTTCCCCCCTCACGACGACTCCTAGCCCAGGCCTACCTCTGACGAAGGTCACCAGACTCTGCTCAGCCAGCCCCAGGAGAGGTCTGTGTTTCCTGGGCAGAAAGTGGGAGTTACCTGCAGAAGAGCAAAATGCTCTTCTTAGCTGTGTTGTCCAAAGCTTGAACTTCTTGAGGGGATTATGCGAGGAAGGATGTTGGGGGGTGGGGGAGGAGAAGGAAGGGAGGGACACCAAAGGTCGAGCCTGCTTACAGCCCGTGTATGTTCTGTCCTGCTGTTTCTTCTCCCTGGAAACACTCACTCCCTCCCCCAGCCCCCATCATTCTTCGAAGCTCAGCTCGTGTCACCCTAGGAACACATCCCCGACTCTTCCCTTCCTGGGTGTCATCGTAGGGCCTGTGACTTGCTCATCTTTGATCCATGGCACCTGGCAAGGTGCTGGGCATGCAAGTGGCCAGAGCCACGTTTGCTGAGTGACTGCTGGCTGGGGGCTGGCTGGGGGCTTCTCCTTGAGGTAACCTCTGGGCTGTCTCCGCATTCCTGCTCATTTGCTTGGTGACACTGGGCAAGATGTCTTCATGTGCCTGTCAAGTAGGGAAGAGGGGCTGGGTAATCTCCCAAATCCTTTCCAGTGCTAATATCCTCAGGAGTGGAGGACAGAGCACTTTGATCAAGTAGAGATGGCCACACTAACTGCTCCTTTTTTTTTTTTTTTAAAGATTTTATTTATTTATTTGAGACAGAGAGAATGAGAAAGAGAGAGCACATGAGAGGGGGGAGGGTCAGAGGCAGAAGCAGGCTCCCTGCCGAGCAGGGAGCCCGATGCGGGACTCGATCCAGGGACT
>NW_028045811.1:0-432 GCF_054177405.1 Leptonychotes weddellii
AAGTGAAAGTTTGTCCGCACCTTGTAGAGGAAAAGGGCTCTGAAAGACTGGACATTTACTTACGGAGTCATCCTATAGTTACCTAAAGAGAATTTTCAGTTTATTGGATCAGACTGAGATCACGACTTCTACTAAGTCAACTAACAGGAAAACAAACCCACATCGATTTTTCTCTCATAAATAGGCACTGTGTAAATACTCAACTCCTACATTTCTGATAAAATGTAGTGGGGCCCAGTACTGAACGCAAGAGTCCAGCTGAGAACTGGCCAGTATAGGGGGAAAGGACCATGAATCCCTCATTCCTGATCTTGTAAGATATATCTTGGCTAATCTAGTCCAAGATTGCAGACTCACTGTCAACAAAAGCCATCAAAACTTTTCCATACTGCTTACAGAAAAGACCAACCCTTGATAGTTCATTTCCATTGA
>NW_028045812.1:0-432 GCF_054177405.1 Leptonychotes weddellii
CTAGTAAAATTTAGAAATGTTGTGTGTCCTGCTCCAGGGGGAGGCTGAGAAAATGCCCTCTCTCCTTCTCTTATGTCCAGTCAGAATTAGAAACAGAACACTGTATCTCAGAACATATGAACATGGATATAATAACGACTGGAAAACTGAAGAAGTACCAGTCGTCCCTATGAGTCCTATTTCATTTCTGGTGGTTTTATCAATGATATATTAATAAGTTCAGGGGATGTGACTGGGGCACCAATAGCAGATAAAGACCGCAGTCAGGGTTCATCCACAGAAATGCTTTCAGGGTCAGACATGAGGCCCTGAGGCAGGTTCGGGGAGCAAGATGAGCCACAGGGCCATGAGAAGGATATTTAAGAGCTCCCATTTGTATTAAATTGTAGTTGGAAAGGGAGTAGGCACTCCTAATGTTCGTTAACACTCTAC
>NW_028045813.1:0-432 GCF_054177405.1 Leptonychotes weddellii
AGTCCTGCCTCCAGGTCTGGGCACCTCTCTGCCCTTTGTGCTTCTAAAACTGCCAGCCGCTCCCAGTTCGCATGCGCGACCCCGCTGCTCCAGGTTTCCCTCCGGGTGGGCTGCAGTTCAGGTGCGACCCTGCCGCTGCGGGTTCCCGCCCTGGAGGGCTGCCCTGAAGTCCTTTCCCTGCTGCTACCGGTCTATGAGTCTGTGCCCCATCTGCAGCATGCGAGGCTGTCACTCACCGCTGGTGTAGGATCCCCATGGTCAGACACCCTCCTGCTGCCGTTTGTCCTCCGATATCTGCCCGCGGAATCACGGCTCCCTATTTTGGACGTCAAAATCAGCCGCCTGATATATTCCATTTGTAGAGGTCCAGATCTTCTTACATCTCAGGCTGGTTTCGTGGGTGCCCAGAGTGGTCTTGTAGATATCCAGCTC
>NW_028045814.1:0-432 GCF_054177405.1 Leptonychotes weddellii
AATAATAAAAAAATGACCTCAAAATAATGTTCATAGTATATAGCTAATCAGTTAATATTTATTGAATTTAACCATCAGGAATTCACTATTAAAACATGTGGAGGGGCACCTGGGTGGCTCAGTTGGTTAAGCGACTGCCTTCAGCTCAGGTCATGATCCTGGAGTCCCAGGAACGAGTCCCGCATCGGTCCCCCTGATCGGCAGGGAGTCTGCTTCTCCCTCTGACCCTCCCTCTCTCATGCTCTCTCTCTCTCTCTCTCATTCTCTCTCTCAAATAAATAAATAAAATCTTAAAAAAAAAATGTGGAAATCAGGGAATTGGCTTTATGCGTACACCCACCTATATACTGAAAGACTGTTAGTGCTCCATTTTTATTTAATTTTTGTATTGTATCTTTCTTCCATGAGCTCAGACCAACCTGTTCATTTCTA
>NW_028045815.1:0-432 GCF_054177405.1 Leptonychotes weddellii
AACCAAAAAACTTGTGAAAGATTCTCTCCAAAATACCTAACCCTTTACAGCTATAATTCAGTAATTATGTGCTTTACAAGAAAATCTTTCAGTGTTCTTGAAAGTTATTTGTGTTCTTTTTTTTTTTTAAAGATTTTATTTATTTATTTGACAGAGAGAGAGATAGCGAGAGCAGGAACACAAGCAGGGGGAGTGGGAGAGGGAGAAGCAGGCTTCCCGCCGAGCAGGGAGCTCGATGTGGGACTCGATCCCAGGACCCTGGGATCATGACCTGAGCCGAAGGCAGACGCTTAACGACTGAGCCACCCAGGCGCCCTATTTGTGTTCTTGAACTGATATTTAAATCCTCTCTTGTTCATTTTTCATGTACAGATCTGGTCTCCCCAAATAGATCGTGAGGTCCTTGAGGAAGGTGACTTTTTTTTTAAGTTA
>NW_028045816.1:0-432 GCF_054177405.1 Leptonychotes weddellii
ACCACTCTGCCACTTGATTTTATATAAAACTTATTAATATAGGGCGCCTGGGTGGCTCAGTTGGTTAAGCGACTGCCTTCGGCTCAGGTCATGATCCTGGAGTCCCGGGATCGAGTCCCGCATCGGGCTCCCTGCTCAGCGGGGAGCCTGCTTCTCCCTCTGACCCTCCCCCCTCTCATGCTCTCTCTCTCTCTCTCTCATTCTCTCTCTCAAATAAATAAATAAAATCTTTAAAAAAAAAAAAAAACTTATTAATATATATGCTTATGTGCCAGTAATATAATGGAAAATACTACGCTATAGGATAGTAAGTTTCTCACACCCTCCAAAGGGGTTCACCTTAGAAAGAGCCCACGCCATGTACCTTAGAGAACCAAAACACTTTTTTTTCTAATCTTCCACAATACACATCCTTTACAGGGAGTGTGTTCC
>NW_028045817.1:0-432 GCF_054177405.1 Leptonychotes weddellii
GGGCGCCTGGGTGGCTCAGTTGGTTAAGCGACTGCCTTCGGCTCAGGTCATGATCCTGGAGTCCCGGGATCGAGTCCCGCATCGGGCTCCCTGCTCAGCGGGGAGCCTGCTTCTCCCTCTGACCCTCCCCCCTCTCATGTGCTCTCTCTCTCTCTCATTCTCTCTGTCTCAAATAAATAAATAAAATCTTTAAAAAAAATAAAAAAAATAAAAAAAAAAATAAAATGTATACAGTTTTTACTGAAAAGAACGACAACAAGTAATCATTTCTTGGACTTGGGAATTTGCAGACATTTTCTCAAAAATGAGTGGAGTGAGCCCATCACTTCATGGAAAGTTATTGACATTGTTTGCTAAAGGTAAAAATTGAGCTTTTGGGCAAAAATTAGGATTTTGGAAAACTATCCTCTCTCCATCCCCCAATTGGAAGAC
>NW_028045818.1:0-432 GCF_054177405.1 Leptonychotes weddellii
GCACATGAAATACTTCCTTTCAGTGAGGTAGCTAAATAAATATGAGTTTCCTAGATGGAGTAGTTCATTTTACAAGCGGAAAAACAGGTATAGGGACCCTTTTGCCTAATTTGGGAACCCTTGTTCTGCTCTTAGTCTTTTTCCATGTTTCTCCTTTACCTGGTGTTTCCCATTAAAACTTTGATTTCCTCAATTTACTGGCTCTTCAATAAATACCAGCAATTTCAGTAGGAGACAGGGGCGTCTGGCTGGCTCATTCAGTGGAGCATGTGACTCTTGATTTGGGGTCGTGAGTTCAAGACCCATGTTGGGTGCAGAGATTACTTTCTTTTTTTTTTTTTAAAGATTTTATTTATTTATTTGACAGAGACAGAGACAGCGAGAGAGGGGACACAAGTGGGGGAGTGGGAGAGGGAGAAGCAGGCTTCCCGC
>NW_028045819.1:0-432 GCF_054177405.1 Leptonychotes weddellii
GGAAAAATGGGGGGGTGGGAATTGGAGGGAGAGATGAACCATGAGAGACTATGGACTCTGAGAAACAACAGGGTTTTAGAGGGGAGGGGGGAGGGGGGATTGGTTAGCCCCGTGATGGGTATTAAGGAGGGCACATACTGCATGGAGCACTGGGTGTTATACGAAAACAATGGATTGTGGATCACCACATCAAAAACTAATGATATATTGTATGGTGACTAACATAACATAATAAAATTAAAAAAAAATAAATAAAGTTTCAACCTGTTTTGAAGTTTACATTTGCAATATTTATACTAATCACAACATCAGCATATTTCGATGTAACAAACTCATTCATTCATTCTTTCACTGAACCCCATGTACAGAGAGCTGCCGATTTTCTTGTCATCTAGGAGGAGCAGGAAATAATGAAGTAAGAGAGATAATCCC
>NW_028045820.1:0-432 GCF_054177405.1 Leptonychotes weddellii
CCCACCCCACCCCCCACTCCAACAACACTCAGTTTGTTTCCTGCAATTAAGAATTCCCAAATGAGTCCTCTTTACCGCAAACCAGCATTGTTAGGGAGCCCTGCATGTGTGCTTCTGTGACTTTCTTAGAGCTGGGCCTCTGTCAGTCATTACTTCCTCATGCTGTGGGTAAGTCAGACACAAGGGCCTGGCGTCCATACCTGTGAAATAAAGAAAACAGGGAAAGTGGTGCTGATGCTGGTTGGGTGGAGGAATGTTCTCTGTGCAACAGGGAAGTGATAAGTAACATTTGGGCACCTCGGTGGGGAGCAGGGGGAGAACCGTGAAGTACCCAGAGTCAGAGGCCCGGGTTCACCTATGAGCCCATCCCTCAGCCCCCAAACCCCCTTACCCACTCCTCAGCCCTGTAGGACACACCCCTCCCCGCGGGGC
>NW_028045821.1:0-9348 GCF_054177405.1 Leptonychotes weddellii
ATCAGAAAGGATGAATACCCAACTTTTGCATCAACATGGATGGAACTGGAGGAGATTATGTTAAGTGAAATAAGTCAAGCAGAGAAAGTCAATTATCATATGGTTTCACTTATTTGTGGAACATAAGGAATAGCATGGAGGACATTAGGAGAAGGAAGGGAAAAATGAAGGGGGTGGGAAATTGGAGGGGGAGACGAACCATGAGAGACTATGGACTCTGGAAAACAAACTGAGGGTTTTAGAGGGGAGGGGGGTGGGGGGATTGGTTAGCCCAGTGACGGGTATTAAGAAGGGCGCGTATTGCATGGAGCACTGGGTGTTATACACTAACAATGAATCATGGAACACTACATCAAAAACTAATGATGTACTGTATGGTGACTAACATAACATAATAAAAAAAATAAAAAATTAAAACATTTCTCCAAAGCAAAAAAAAAAAAAAAGAAGAAGTACATTTCATAAGGCTATAGCTGCCATATACAGTGATTCCCCTGATTGATCTGGGCTAAATAAATTGAAAACATTCTGGAATGCATTCACCATTCTAGATGCTGTTAAGAACATTCATGAATCATGGAAAGAGGTCAAAATACCAAAATGAATACAAGTTTGGAAGAAGCTGATACCAACCCTCATTGATGACTTTGAGAGATTCAAAATTTCAGTGGAGGAAGTAATTGAAGATTTGGTGAAAAATAACAAAAGGACTAGAATTAGAAGTGCAGTCTGAAGATGTGACTGAATTGCTGCAATCTCATGACAAAACTTGAACCAATAAGAGTTGCTCCTTATGGATGAGCAAAGAAAGTAGTTTCTTGAGATAAATTCTACTCCTGGTGAAGATGCTGTGAGAACCATTGAAATACAATAAAGGATTTAGAATATTACATAAACTTAGTCAATAAAGCAACAGCAAGGTTTGAGGGGATTAACTCCAATTTTGAAAGAAGTTCTACTATGGGTAGAATGTTATCAAACAGCATTACATACTACAGAGAAACTGTGTGTGAAAGGAAGAGCCCATTGATGTAGAAAACTGTATTGTCTTCTTTTAAGAAACGGCTACAGCCACTCTAACTTTCAGCAACAACCATCTTGATCAGTCAGCTGCCATCAACAACAAGGGAAGATCCTCCACCAGCAAAAAGATTACAACTCGCTGAAAGCTCAGATGATGGTTAGCAATTTTTAGCCATAAAATATTTTTAAATTAAGTATGTATATTATTTTTTAGAATACTATTGTATACTTAATAGACTACAATAAGGTATTAACCTAAGCTCTCAATACACTGGGAAACCAAAATTCATTTGACTCACTATATTGTAGTGGTCTGGACCTGAACCTATATTCTCTCTGAGGTATGCCCATATAATTTCATAATTTTAAAAAGTCTTCTAATCTATCTGTATACTGCTATGGCATGATCTCAAGAAAAAAATCAAGTTGGCAAACAATGTATTTAGTGTGCTACTAAAACATTAAAACAGGGATTTATTTGAACATATATGCATATTTAGTTATATATATTTTCCATAAAAGATGGACAAACCATAATGACAACCTAAAGAGGAAGGAAAGGAACAATGTGAAGAAAACCAGAGATTGAAGTTGGACTTCACTGAATGTACCATTTTTTAAGATCTGATTTGGAACCATTTTTATATGATGATAAGATAAAATAAAAATTTTTAAAGTATTCCTCAAATACCACAATCAAAATTAAATTAATGAGTTAGTACATCAATTTGGTGGCATTACTACATAAAAAAGTATTTTCAAGTCAGTTTAAAATACAGACATTTACCTCTTGTGGCACATGTCTAAAAACAAAGGAATTGCAATGAAATCTTAGAATATTTTCATTATTATACTACTAGGAATAATATTTGTAGAAATATTCTAAAACTATTTTGTTATAAATGTATAACAGAGGTCAGTGAAGTATAGCCTGTGAACCAAATCTAACCTACAAACAGTTTTTGTAAATAAAGTTTTATTAAAATAGCCACACCTATAGGAAGATGGCAGAGGAGTAGGGGACTCTAGTTTTGTCTAGTCCCTGGAATTCAGCTAGATAGCTATCAAATAATTCTGAACACCTGCAAACAACCAGAGATCTAAGAAAACAATTGCTGCAGTTCTACAAATAGAAAAGCAAACAGTTTTCACAAGGCAGGAGGTACAGAGAAGTGAATCTGAGGTGATATATCAAAAGAAAACCATGGGGGTGCAGGGGGAGGGAGCCTCTGTCAGCTGGGTACTGGAAAGTGATATAGCAGTGGAGCACAAAATCAGAACTTTAAGGGACACCTAGGTGGCTCAGTCGGTTAGGAGGCCTTCAGCTCTGGACATGATCCCACGGTCCTGGGATCGAGTCCTGCATCAGGCTCCCTGCCCAGCAGGGAGTCTGCTTCTCCCTCTGCCTGCCTCTCCCCTTGCTTGTGCTCTCTCTCTCTGACAAAAAGAAAAATCAGAACTTTTAGAAATCTGCTCCAGTGGGGGAGGTCCCTGCCTGAAAGGTGCTGAGGTGGTGAAGTGGGGCAGAATACTAGGTGGGATAGTGTGGTCTTAGGATTCCTGGGGTCACATGAAGAACAGGGGTGCCTGAGTGTGGCAGAGGTCCCAAGTGTCAGAGCAGGGAAGCCAGCTGCAAACAATGAGCCCAGGATTGGGCTTTCAGCATGGTGTTGCCATAAACTGTGAACTGCAGCACAATTGGGTGACCCCTCTTCATACAGGGACCCAGCAAGAGGCAGAACCAAGGGAGGACCCCTCCCGTGCCCGGGGAGGAGTGGCATGGTTGTATGCCAGAGGAGTCTGTAAAGTTTGGAGACTCAAAATGGGGTCACCTGAGATAAAAACTCTCAGTCACAGGCTGGGTGAACACAGAGTGTGGACAGAAACCAGGGAGACAAGAATGATTCACTGCTTTTCTGTGAGGGCTCATGGAAGAGTGGGGGGCACAGATTTTCAGCTCTGGGGCTGGATATTGGGGCACAGCCATTTTCATCCTCTAAAGTGGTACAGAAAGCCTTCGGGGAACAAAAGCCACATAGAGCATTATGGAGATGCTTACACTGAGCCTGGCCCCTTGACAAGGGGGATGCAATTCCACCAGGTCAAAGATACTTGAGAATCAGTGCAAGAAGTCCCTCCACCAGAAGACCAGTAGGAACATTGGCTAATACCAAGTTTACCAATCACACAGAACTGCAAAACTCCAGTGGGTTTTTCTCATGATTCTTTAGTCTTTCAGTTTAAATTTTTTTCTTTTTCCTTTTTATCCTTTTCAACTAGTTTCTTATATTATCAACTCTTTTTTTAAGTCTTCTTAAACTTTCATTTTTAAATTTATATTATATATATTCATTTTTCATTTTTGGCTTCCTTTCATTGTATTCAATTTTATTTTTTATATTTATAAGTCTTTCTTTACAATTCTTTACAGAAATCTAGTTTCTTCTAGCAAACAGACCAAGATACACCTAGGACCTAGTGTATGATTCTGTTTTGTCCACCTGTTTGATTATATTGTCTGTTTTTTTCCATTTTTGGTTTCTGAACTCTTCAGATTTGTTTAGCATATATTTTGCTGGGGTCGTGGTTGATATCTTTGTATTTTCTTCCCTTGTTCATGTATCTTCTCTGGACAAAATGACAGGACGGAAAAACTCACCCCAGAAAAAAGAACAAAAGGCAGTAGTAACTGCTTTTAGTCAATATGGATATTAGTCATCTATATTAGTCAATATGGATATAAGTAAGATGTCAGAGCTAGAATTCAGAATAATGATTATAAAGATACTAGCTGGGCTTGAAAAAAAACATAGAAGACACTAGAGAATCCCTTTGTAGAGAAATAAAAGACCTAAAATCTAATCAGGTTGAAATAAAAAAGGGTATATACTGAGATGCAATCAAAATGGAGGCTCTACCTGCTAGGATAAATGAGGCTGAAGAGAAAATCAGTGATATAACACAAAGATAAACTCAAAGTGGATGAAAGACCTAAATGTGAGACTGGAATCCATCAAAATCATAGAGGAGAACACAGGCAGCAACCTCTTTGACATCGGACACAGCAACTTCTTTCAAGACATGTCTCCAAAGGCAAGAGAAACAAAAGCAAAAATGAACTTTTGGGACTTCATCAAGATAAAAAGCTTTTGCACAGCAAAGGAAACAGTCAACAAAACTAAGAGGCAACCCACTGAATGGTAGAAGGTATTTGCAAATGACGCATCAGGTAATGGGGTGATATTCAAGATCTATAAAGAACTTCTCAAACTCAACACCCAAAAAATAAAAAATCCAGTCAAGAAATGGGCAGAAGACATGAACAGACACTTCTCCAAAGAAGACATACAAATGGCCAACAAACGCATGAAAAAATGTTCAACATCACTAGCCATCAGGGAAATTCAAATCAAAACCACATTGAGATACCACCTTACACCAGTTAGAATGGCTAAAATTAACAAGGCAAGAAACAGCAAGTGTTGGAGAGGATGTGGAGAAAGGGGAACCCTCTTACACTGCTGGTGGGAATGCAAGCTGGTACAGCCATTTTGGAAAACAGTATGAAGGTTCCTCAAGAAGTTAAAAATAAAGCTATCCTACAACCCAGCAATTGCACTACTGGGTATTTAGCCCAAAGATACAGATGTAGTAAAAAGAAGGGGCACCTGCACCCCAGTGTTCATAGTAGCAATGTCCATAATAGCCAAACAGTGGAAGCAGCTGAGATATCCTTCAACAGATGAATATGGATAAAGAAGATGTGGTTCATATATACAATGGAATATTACTCAGCCATCAGAAAGGATGAATACCCACAATTTGCATCGACATAGATGGAACTGGAGGGGATTATGCTAGGTCAAATAAATCAAGCAGAGAAAGACAATTATCATATGGTTTCACTCATATGTGGAACATAAGGAATAGCACCGAAGACCATAGGGGAAGGGAGGGAAAACTGAAGGGGGGGAGAATCAGAGAGGGAGACAAACCATGAAAAACTATGGATTCTGGGAAACAAATTGAGGGTTTCAGAGGGGTGGGGGTGGGGGTTAGGGCAGCCAGGTGATGGGTATTAAGGAGGGCATGTGTTGTGATGAGCACTGGATATTATATGCAACTACTGAATCATTGAACACTACATCAAAAACTAAAGATGTGCTATATGGTGGCTAACTGAACATAATAAAAAAAAAAAGAAAGAAAAATCAGTGATATAGAAGATAAAATGATGGAGAATAAGGAAAATGATAAAAAGAGAGTAAACAACTATTGGATCATGAGGGGAGGATTCTAGAGATCAGCAATTCTATAAAGCAAAACACTATTAGAATAATTGGGGTCCCAGAGGAAGAGGAAAGGGGGTCAGAAGGTATATTTGAGCAAATAATAGCTGAGAACTTCCTTAATCTGGGGAAGGAAACAGACATTCAAGCCCATGAGGCATAGAGAACCACCATCAAAATCAATAAAAATAGGTCAACACCTTGGACATATAATCATGAAGCTTGGAAATCCCAGAGACAAAGAGAAAGTCTTGAAAGCAGCTCCACACAAGAGGTCCTTAACCAACAGAGATAAAAACATAAGGCAGGCAGCAGACCTATTCATAGAGACCTGGCAGGCCAGAAAGGACTGGCATGATATATTCAGTGTACTAAATGAGAAAAATATGTGGCCAAGAATACTATATCCAGCAAGGCTGTCATTCAGAATAGAAGGAGATAAAGAACTTCCAGGACAAAGAGAAACTAAAATAATTTGTGATCACTAAAGCATCCCTGCAAGAAATAGTGAAGGTGATCCTTTAAGCGAAGAGAGAGCCCAAAAGTAACATAGACCAGAAAGGAACAGAGATAATAGAGAGAAGCAGTGACTTTACAGGTAATACAATGCCCCTAAATTCCTCTTTCAATAGTTACTCTGAATGTAAATGGGGTAAATGCCCCAATCAAAACACAAAGGGTATCAGACTGGATAAAAAAGCAAGACCCATTGATATGCTGTCTGCAAGAAACTCATTTTAGACCCAAAGACACTTCCAGTTGAAAGTGAGGGGGTGGAAAACCATTTATCTTGCTAATGGATATCAAAAGAAAGCAACCCTTGTCATCAGACAAAATAGATATTAAACCAAAGACTTTAATAAGAGATGGAAAATGTCACTATACCATAATTAAAGGGTCTATCCAACAAGAAGATCTAAATATTGTAAATATTTATGCCCCTAACACAGGAGAAGCCAATTGTATAAGCCAATTAATAACAAAATCAAAGAAACACATCGACAACAATACAATAATAGTAGGGGACATTAACACCCCAACCACTGCAATGGACAGATCATCTAAGCAGAAGATCAACAAGGAAACAAGGGCTTAGAATGACACACTGGGCCAGATGGACTTCACAGATATATTAAGAACATTCCATCCTAAAGCAACAGAATACACATTTTTCTCTCATGGACATAGAACATTCTCCAGAATAGATCACATACTGGGTCAAAAATCAAGTCTCAACCAGTACCAAAAGACTGGGGTCTTTCCCTGCATATTTTCAGACCACAATGCTTTGAAACTTGAACTCCATCACACAAGGAAATTTGGATAGAACTAAATACATGGAGGTTAAAGAGCATCCTACTAAAGAATGAATGGGTCAACCAGGAAATTAAAGAAGAATGAAAAAAATTCATGGAAACAAATGAGAATGAAAACACAACTGTTCAAAACCTCTGGGATGCAGCAAAGGTGGTCCTAAGAGGGAAGTGCATAGTGATACAAGGCTTTCTCAAGAAACAAGAAAGGTCTCAAATACACAACCTAATCTTACACCTAAAGGAGCTGGAGAAAGAACAGCAAATAATGCCTAAACCCAGCAGGAGAAGAGAAATAATAAAGATCAGAGCAGAAATCAATGAAATAGAAACCAAAAGAACAGTAGAACAGATCAACAAAACTAGGAGCTGGTTCTTTGAAGGAATTAATAAGATTGATAAACCCCTAGCCAGACTTATCAAAAAGAAAAGAGAAAGGACCCAAACGAATAAAATCATGAATGAAAGAGGAGAGATCACAACCAACACCAAAAAACTACAATTATTTTTTTTAAATCTTTTTTTGTTTCTTGTTTTTTTTTTTAAAGATTTTTTATTTATTTATTTGAGACAGAGAGAATGAGATACAGAAAGCATGAGAGGGAGGAGGGTCAGAGGGAGAAGCAGACTCCCCGCTGAGCGGGGAGCCCGATGCGGGACTCGATTCCGGGACTCCAGGATCATGACCTGAGCCGAAGGCAGTCGCTTAACCAACTGAGCCACCCAGGCGCCCTCTTGTTTTTTTTTTTTTAAGATTTTATTTATTTATTTGACAGAGAGAGACACAGCAAGAGAGGGAACACAAGCAAGAGGAGTGGGAGAGGGAGAAGCGGCCTCCCGTGGAGCAGGGAGCCCGACGCAGGACCTGATCCCAGGACCCTGGGATCATGACCTGAGCCGAAGGCAGACGCTAAATGACTGAGCCACCCAGGTGCCCCCCAAAAAATACAATTATAAGAACATATTATGAGCAACTATATACCAACAAATTAGGCAATCTGGAAGAAATGGATGCATTCCTAGAGACGTATAAACTACTAAAACTGAAACAGGAAGAAATAGAAAACATGAACAGACCCATAACCAGCAAGGAAATTGAAGCAGTAATCAAAAATCTCCCAACAAATAAGAGTCCAGGGCCGGATGGCTTCCCAGGGGAATTCTACCAGATATTTAAAGAAGAATTAATACCTATTCTTCTGAGTCTGTTTCAAAAAATAGAAATGGAAGGAAAACTTCCAAACTTTTTCTATGAGGCCAGCATTACCTTGATCCTGACACCAGACAAAGAACCCATCAAAAAGGAGATTACAGACCAATATCCCCAATGAACGTGGATGCAAAAATTCTCACCAAGATACTACTAGCCAATAGGAATTCCACAGTATATTAAAAGGATTATGCACCACAACCAAGTGGGATTTATTCCTGGGTTGTAAGGGTGGTTCAACATCCCCAAATCAATCAATGTGATATACTACATTAATAAAAGAAAAGACAAGAACCATATGATCCTCTCAATAGCTACAGAAAAAGCATTTGACAAAGTACATCGTCTTTTCTTGATTAAAACTCTTCACAGTGTGGGGATAGAGGGAATATACAATATCATAAAAGCCATATATGAAAATCTCACAGCAAATATCATTCTCAATGGGGAAAAACTGAGAACTTTTCCCCTGAGGTCAGGAAAATAGACAGAGATTTCCCCTCTCACCACTGTTGTTCAACACAGTTCTAGAAGTTCTAGCCTCAACAATCAGACAACAAAAACTAAGAAAAGGCATCTGAATTGGCAGAGAAGAAGGCAAACTCTCACTCTTCGCAAATGACATGATATTTTATGTGGAAAACCCAAAAGACTCCGCCAAAAAATTGCTAGAACTCATTCAGGAATTCAGCAAAGTGGCAGGATATAATATCAATGCACAGAAATCAGTTGTATTTCTATACACTAACAATGAGACAGAAGAAAGAATTTAAGGAGTTGATCCAATTTACAATTGCACCAAAAGTCATAACATACCTAGGAATAAACCTAACCAAAGAGGTAAAGGACCTGTACTCAGAAAAGTGTAGAACAGTTATGAAAGAAATTGAGGAAGACACAAAGAAATGTGTCCATGCTCATGGATTGGAAGAACAAATATTGCTAAAATGTCTATGCTACATAGAGCAATCTATACATTCAATGCAATCCCTATCAAAATACCCTCAACTTTTTTAACTGAGCTGGAACAAATAATCCTAACATTTGTATGGAACCAGAAAGGACCCCGAATAGGCGGGGGAATGTTGAAAAAGAAAAGCAAAGCTGGTGGCATCACAATTCTGGACTTCAAGCTCTATTACAAAGTGGTGATCATCAAAACAGTATGGTCCTGGCACAAAAACAGATACATAGATCAAAGGAACAGAATTGAGAACCCAGAAATGGACCCTCAACTCTATGGTCAGCTAATCTTCGACTAAGCAGGAAAGAATATCCAATGGAAAGAAGACAGTCTCTTCAACAAATGGTGTCGGGAAAACTGGACAGCCACATGCAGAAGACCATTTTTCTTACACCATGCACAAAAATAGACTCAAAATGGATGAAAGACCTAAATGTGAGACAGGAATCCATCAAAATACTAGAGGAGAACACAGGCAGCAACCTCTCTGACCTCGGCCTCAGCAACTTCTGGCTAGACACATCTCCAAAGGCAAGGGAAACAAAGGCA
>NW_028045822.1:0-432 GCF_054177405.1 Leptonychotes weddellii
ATGCGATGAGGGAGTCATCCAGAAGAAAGGCTGGGGGAGACCGATGGGGGCCGTCCCGACAGATGAGGCTGCCCCAGAGGAAGATGAGGGTGGTGACCACCACTGATGTCCAGCCCAGGTGCTCAGGTGGCTCACACATAACCACAGCCCCAGGCCGTGTCCTCGTCCCAAGGGGCCAGAGGCTTTGGATACAAAGTCCTGTGGTCTCCCAAGCACACAGACAGGTGGAAAGTGGACACAGGGACGCAGCGTTTTGGTGATGAAAAATGCTCTAGAGCTCAGGCCAGGAGGTCCAGCCTGGCAGGTGGCCCTGGGAAGGCGCTGACCACCCTTGGCCTCCGGGTTCTTCCTTCACAGGGGGCCACAGTCCTGCATCCCCAGGGGAAGAGGTGTTTGAACCACAGAGAAACTTCCAAATGCCCTCTGCCTGCC
>NW_028045823.1:0-432 GCF_054177405.1 Leptonychotes weddellii
GGCGCCTGGGTGGCTCAGTTGGTTAAGCGACTGCCTTCGGCTCAGGTCATGATCCTGGAGTCCCAGGATCGAGTCCCGCATCGGGCTCCCTGCTCGGCAGGGAGTCTGCTTCTCCCTCTGACCCTCCTCCCTCTCATGCTCTCTGTCTCTCATTCTCTCTGTCTCAAATAAATAAATAAAATCTTTAAAAAAAAAAAATAAAAAAAAATAAAAACAAACAAACAAACAAAAAAAAACACAATCTTTGAGTATCTGAGGACTCAGCAAAAGAGTAGTCTTAATGGAGTCATGTTAATTATGGAGGACTTTATGATGATTTTTATCTGTTTCAGTCCTCTAGCAGGAAGGACAGATTTTCCCTCGGAGGCTAGTGAGGGCTACTGGTATTAAGTTTCTGGGGCTGAGGTCTCCTTTGTGCCCTGTCTCCCCAGA
>NW_028045824.1:0-432 GCF_054177405.1 Leptonychotes weddellii
AAAAAACCCAGAAAATGTAGTAGCAAATGGACATTTGACAAATTAAATTTAATTTTTTAAACTTGGAAAAAAGCTATGAATTAACAAAATTTTAGCTTTTTAATTTAATTGTTATTTTTAAAAACAAGATAATCAGAGAAACCTGTTAATGCCATTATGTTTTTTCTAATGCATATTAGAACAGGATAATTATTTGTAATGTGAGGAGAGAAGAGGGGGAAATTTGGGGTATTGAACTGTTGTTAAGAATTTGTAAACATGAAAGTATTGTACATACTCTGGCTAAGATCTCTAAACTTTAATCCCTAGATCCAATTCTTCAAAAGCAGACTAGAAATTTCTGCCTTGGCCATTAAACCTAGAGAAAATGAGAATGAAAACTGTTGGCAAAATCAGCTGAGAAACAAATGTGTAGGCATTCTTCTCCCACGT
>NW_028045825.1:0-432 GCF_054177405.1 Leptonychotes weddellii
AAGCTGAGAGGATTCAGGCAGCTCTGAGCTAGCAGGTGACCTCCTTAACCCCTGTCACCTGCAGGAAAGATGGTATGACCGTTAGCCTTCATGAGTGTGTCTGATACAAGGCTCCAGCCTGGGTGGGAGGATGCAGGGGCAGAACCCTCCATGATCCCCACCAGCTTCCAGTCTTGGAAGGGAAAGACCTCATTCTTGGTTTTTTTTTTTTTTAATTCATTTTTTATTATTGTTATGTTAATCACCATACATTACGTCATTAGTTTTTGATGTAGTGTTCCATGATTCATTGTTTGTGTGTAACACCCAGTGCTCCATGCAGAACGTGCCCTCTTTAATACCCATCACCAGGCTAACCCATCCCCCCACCCCCCTTCCCCTCTAGAACCCTGTTTGTTTTTCAGAGTCCATAGTCTCTCATGGTTCGTCTCC
>NW_028045826.1:0-432 GCF_054177405.1 Leptonychotes weddellii
AAAAAGTTGAAAATAGAGCTACCCAATGACCCAGCAATTGCACTAGTAAGGATTTACCCCAAAGATACAAATGTAGTGATCCTAAGGGGCACCTGCATCCCAATGTTTACAGCAATTTTATTTATTTGAGAATGAGAGCTAGAGAGAGAGTGCACGAGTAGGGGGAAGGGCTGAGGAAGAGGGTGTAGGAAACTCCCACTGAGCAGAGAGCCTGAAGCGAGGTTCCATCCCAGAACCCTGGAATCATACCTGAGCTGAAGACAGACGCTTAACTGACTGAACCACCAAGGCACCCCTCAGTACCCTACTTTACACCCCATTTTGGGCATTGAATGAAAGGTACCTTTTATAAGAAAGGTCTAAGGAAGAACATTCTAGATGGGAATATTTGTAATATACAGTTGATCCTTGACCAACATGTGTTTGAACGGT
>NW_028045827.1:0-432 GCF_054177405.1 Leptonychotes weddellii
TAATTTGTTGTTCTCTAATAAGCAGAGTGAACTTTTATTGTTTAATAATCACACACATGCCTTGAATTCTGAACTCCATGCTCAAAGAGTTTTTAAGGTTTTCCACTGATAGTTTTTTTTCCCTTAATTTTTAGAAATGCTCCGTGTGTTAAATAAGTTACCCTATGAAATGTTTGCTGCAATATTGGCTTTGCTTATACGCAATTTTTATGCTTTTAAAAAGGTATACATATTTAGGGCGCCTGGGTGGCTCAGATGGTTAAGCGTCTGCCTTCGGCTCAGGTCATGATCCTGGAGTCCCGGGATCGAGTCCCGCATCGGGCTCCCTGCTCAGCGGGGAGTCTGCTTCTCCTCCCTCTGACCCTCCTCCCTCTCCTGCTCTCTCTCTCGTTCTCTCTCTCTCAAATAAATAAATAAAATCTTTAAAAAAAA
>NW_028045828.1:0-432 GCF_054177405.1 Leptonychotes weddellii
GCACATGAAATACTTCCTTTCAGTGAGGTAGCTAAATAAATATGAGTTTCCTAGATGGAGTAGTTCATTTTACAAGCGGAAAAACAGGTATAGGGACCCTTTTGCCTAATTTGGGAACCCTTGTTCTGCTCTTAGTCTTTTTCCATGTTTCTCCTTTACCTGGTGTTTCCCATTAAAACTTTGATTTCCTCAATTTACTAGCTCTTCAATAAATACCAGCAATTTCAGTAGGAGACAGGGGCGTCTGGCTGGCTCATACAGTGGAGCATGTGACTCTTGATTTGGGGTCGTGAGTTCAAGACCCATGTTGGGTGCAGAGATTACTTTCTTTTTTTTTTTTTAAAGATTTTATTTATTTATTTGACAGAGACAGAGACAGCGAGAGAGGGGACACAAGTGGGGGAGTGGGAGAGGGAGAAGCAGGCTTCCCGC
>NW_028045829.1:0-432 GCF_054177405.1 Leptonychotes weddellii
GGGTTATTACGACCCTTTCGATCTATCTCCATCTCCAGATTCATGGCCCTAACTCAGCATCCTGTTATTGCAACACCCCCTAAAGGGCCCCCTTCCTCTGGCCTACCTCCCCTCCCTTGTACCCTCGACACTGCTTCCAAATTCAGCTTTCCAAAGCAGAGAACCAATCATGTGATTCTCTCTTGGTGGCACTTCATTCCTAGAATATAGTCCACCTATCTCTGAGAGGCATTGAAGCTCTTCAGTCTGACCCCTGTCCGTATTTCCACTCCTCACGTCTGGATGAGTTTCCTATTGAGGCTGTAACAAAGCCCCACAAACTTAGTGGCTTCAACACAAATTTCTTAGCTTGCAGTTAAGGAGGTTGAAAGTGTGATATGGATCACACCGGGCTAAAATCAAGGTGTCATCAGAACTGCATTACATTCTGAA
>NW_028045830.1:0-432 GCF_054177405.1 Leptonychotes weddellii
ATTCCACTATCACAAATCCATATCAGATCATACTTTGCAACTTCATATCCTGGCATTAAATTATTAATTTTAGGATTAATGCCAACTTTTTTGCCACCTAAAAATGTAAAGGTGCAACAGTGAAAAAGATTCATGCAATACTGAAAATATTTTCTATAATACAGATATAGGGTAGAGAGAAGTGAAAAGTACTTTCATATATAATAATTTAAACAAACATACTCTATCATTATGCTTAACATTCCTTATTCATAACATTTAGAAAGAAATTGTTCATTCTCAAAGAGAATTAATTTCTTTGAAAACATTATTTTCAGTTTTTTAATTCTTAAATGCATCAGTAGTAAGTATGAATCAATGTTTAATGGCAAATATCTCTCTACAAGTCTTCAGAATAAGCCTATAGGCTTTTGAAAAACATTTTTAAAAAAA
>NW_028045831.1:0-432 GCF_054177405.1 Leptonychotes weddellii
CCAATGTGGTTCCAATGGTCTTGGAGGACAATACCACTTTCCACCAGGAGCTTGGTAGAGGGCAGGTTGACAGGGACAGAGTGAAACTTTTGTGCTTAGAAATGTGCATCTAACAAAGGTAGTGATCCGAAGGGGCACCTGCACCCCAATGTTTATAGCAGCAATGTCCACAGTAGTCAAACTATGGAAAGGGCTCAGATGTCCATCAACAGATGAATGGATAAAGATGTGGCATATATATATATATATACAATGGAATATTATGTAGCCATCAAAAGAATGAAATCTTGGGCGCCTGGGTGGCTCAGTTGGTTAAGCGACTGCCTTCGGCTCAGGTCATGATCCCAGGGTCCTGGGATTAAGTCCCACATCGGGCTCCCTGCTCTGCGGGGAGCCTGCTTCTCCCTCTCCCCCTCCCCCTGCTGGTGTTCC
>NW_028045832.1:0-9347 GCF_054177405.1 Leptonychotes weddellii
TTATGTTAATCCCCATACATTACATCATTAGTTTTAGATGAAGTGTTCCATGATTCATTGTTTATGCATAACACCCAGTGCTCCATGCAGAACGTGCCCTCCTCAATACCCACCACCAGGCTAACCCATCCCCCCACCCCCCTCCCCTCTAGAACCCTGTTTGTTTTTCAGAGTCCATCGTCTCTCATGGTTCGTCTACCCCTCCGATTTCCCCTGCTTCATTCTTCCCCTCCCGCTACAGAAGGCAGGTTTTTAAACAGCCCTGAAGAGTCTGTTGGTTGTACTGCCTTTTCTTTAGACACTGTTAGTTGAGAGGAAAGAGTTGAATTTAACAAATATTTATTGAGTGCCTTCTCAAACCAAGAGGTCTTTGTTTTGATCTGTCATTCTGTAAAGCAAACAGGAAATAACCAACAGGAAATTATCAACATTTTTAATAGAAAAGTCATTATGCAACTACAGAAGTAGTCTGTTCAAATGTTACAGTTCATTTTATCATGCAGTGTTATAAGAGAATGTGCTTTAGAAACATTAAGCTAAATTATAAACATGACACCTTTTTCTATCTAGCATTTTTAGACACATTTGAAAGCATAACAATCTCAAAATAATGGTCATTGAGGTTGAAAGTACTTTATATCATATTTTTACATTGGTGCTAAATTTTAATTTTTTAGTAGTTTGTATTTTGAATCTTTTTTTTGAAATCTGTGTCTCTATTCTTGATGATAAGAATGATCTGAAATTATTCCCAATGTGTAAGCATTATTGGATATGCTATATTAGGGTTTTAATTCCAATGTTATGCTTTTACTCTAATGAACAAACCTGTTTATGATTATGCTCTCGATTCTTGCATAAGCCCTCTTGACAGATTTTGTATGGAAAAGCAAGATTTTTTCACATAAAGCCTCTAGGAACTTAAAACATTTTTCGTAAACACATTGCCAAATGATTTTAGCTGTGGTCCAGGTACTTGCAGTTGATTTGCTATATCACACGGTAGGATACTCTAGTAGAGATAATTAACATGTTGGGAAATGTCATTCAGAAGCTTCCTGTTTTCCTACTTTTCTGCAATGGAATAAAATCCCAACCTCCTGCTTCCATCTGTTTCTCCTTCTCTCTTCAAAACTCATTCATGAGCTCTTACTCATTGGTGAGTGAGAACCAAAATTGATGGAATAATTAGTGTATGATGAATGCAGAATTTTATATTATAGACTTAGTATCATACCTCAGAGAGATGTGCATTTGGCCTTTATTCAGATACATCTAGTGACAGTGCCTTCAGTGCCTTGTTTAGACAGCTATGATTTGAACATTCTTCCTTATTTAATAGACTCCCTGTAATTTCTTATAAGTCCATGTTCTGTGCCTACATTTAAATAATTTGCATCATAGCACTTCAGTAATTCATAGCACTTTAGAACTGTAAAGGATCTTAAAGATACATGGTTTAAGACTCTAAAACTAAGTTAAGTCTAGTTGGAATAGCTAACATTGATTAAGTGTTCACTACGTGCCCAGCACTTTCATATTATGGCTCAGATTTGTTTTTTTCAGCCTCATCTGCAGACCTACTCGTACTTTACACTTTAGCCAAACTGAACTTTCCCAAAGTCTTTCAGTCTCGAATTAATTATACCAATGCTGCCATGTGGCGGAACTATTTGTCACCTATTAAACACTTCTTGTTATTTACTGCATCACGTCTTGTTCATGTTATTCCTTTTACATAGGGTCCTTTTTCTTCTCCATTTCTCAGATTTTTTCCTGCCTAGCAAGACTCCTTTCATATATCTTTGTAAATCTTTTTCTAGACCCTTGACCCTCTCTTTCTTCAACCAGATAGATTTTATTCTTTTAAATTCATGAAACTTTGTACCTTGCAGTGGTATATTTATTGTGTCCTCTTCCACTAGACTAATGTCTTTCCAACTTTTGACTGTGCTCTACGATAAGAAATGCATTTAAAGTTGCTATCTCTTTTGCGTGTGTATCTACACATACATAGACATATGTACATGTATATGAAAAAGTTAAAACAAAAGTTTGATTGTATAGGGCTGTGTACTTTGTACAGTGTACTCATATTTTCTGTTCATTTCTACTTCATTAAGAAATATTGGTGTAAATTCACTCAATGGATTTTGTGACCCATTGGTTGAAAAAACACTGCTTTAGGCTATAAACTCTTAAAAGTAGGGATTATGCCATATTTATATTTATATTTTTGGCAGACATAACTCATGCCAAGCATGTAGAAGGTTTTATACATATATTTGTAGCACTGAATTGGATGTTTTAAATTAATGTGGCACAAAGCCTGATCTTTGGAGACTTGGCTACCATTTCACACTAATTATTCATATTGAAGTTATAGTAATTAAACTCTAGGTTTTATTTTACGTGAACTGAAGTTAAGCTAGAGCCCTTCAATCCTGAACTTCTGTGATTGATAATAAACATAAATTTAAAATATTAGTTTCATCTTAAAAAGATTTTATATTTATTTTTACTACATTTCATCAGGGAGGAGCATATTTGATTTGCCCCCATTGGTTCTAAGTTGGTGGGGGGCTAGACATATTTGGCTCAGCAGTAGAACCTGTCAAATCTTTTTGAAATTTGAGTTTTTGATCCCACATACTATCTTTTCTTTGAACCTTTATCTACACAGTTGATAAACTTGTCTTTTTCCAAGTGGCTGATAAAAGTGTTGAACAGAATCAGAAAAACTTTTATCATCTAGTGGGAAGTATCTAGTTTACAGACAAATAGATTTTGCTATGTCGTGTTTTGAAGACAAATTATCTGGATGACTACTGAACATCTTATGCAATTGACAGCTGTTGCCACCTTTGTGAACCTGATAGCGTTTGGGATTAGGGTGGGCTTTATAGCCAAGGAAGAAAGATGTTGCTAAGAGGTCTGTGTGGCTGAACATTTAAGTGTGGGGGACAAGGAAATTTTAGCATTAGAAAGATGTTAAGTCCATTTTCATCTTTCGTATGAAATTTCACGTACATTTCATGTACAGCAGAAAGGGTGGTACCAAACTTTTCTTGAGTTTTGTTTTTGACATTGTCTTCACATTTCCTACTCTAGATAATGCTGGACAACTCAACTCACCTTTTCCAGACAGGCTTAGAACTTTCCTACCTTTGTCACTTTACTTAGGTTCTTATAATATGATGAATACAATGATTACCTTTTTCTGCCTGGGGAATGCCAACTTAAAAAGCTCAAATTTCATCTCTTTGATGCCTTCCCCAGCTCTGCTGGATATAAATAAGTGCTGCTGCTTGCTCCTGCCGCAGTTGGTACCAACCTCTGGTATGGCACTTATCCCTTTAGATGCTTAATTGCATCTCTTGGCCTTAGAGGATTGAGTTTCTCCAGGACAAGGAACTTTATCTTCATGTTTGTAACCCCAGGACCTAGCACATAGTGAGTGATCAATAAATGCTTAATTAGGAGTCCAATCTAGTGAAGAGTTTAATTTTACTTTGTTAATCCTGGTAGTATTTTAAACGTCAGGCTGTAAATCTAATAATATTTAGTTGTTAGAAATTTGTGCTATCATGAAAACACATCCCCCCCCCCCCACTCCCTTAGCCTATTTCTTGAGCCTGTTAGGAAGGTTTACTGCTGAGTTCAAATAACTGACTTTGGGTGGCAGCTTTAGGATTCCAGTATGAATCCATTTCACCTTGAGTTTCACAGTTATCACAACAATGATTCAGAAATCTTGTAGCAGGTAATTGGGATGTAGTTTGAAATTACCCCAACAATTCTTCTTTCATTTGACACCTTTGGGGAAGCTGTGTTTTGGATGAATGACTTTTCCAGAGAACTCAAGGTTAAACCTTTAAAAGCACCAAGAAAAGATTTGTCTTTTTTTTTTGTTGGAATTTTTTCTAAAGTATAATGTATTCTTCCCTGTATTGTGAATTCAGTATGTGGAATACATTCAGGCTTTCTCCTTTTCTGTGTAACATTTTCCTTTTGATTACATAAGATATATATTCATTAGAGAAATGTCAGTAAATATAGAAAAATACACAAAAAAGAAAATAAGGGTGATATCTTAGTTTTGTAACCCATATATGCCTCCTCTCAACCTACTAGTATATCTTTCTGTTTTTTTTTCTTTGTACACATTCAAATAGGCATTTAGGGGTGTCTGGGTGGCTCGGTCGATTAAGCATCTGACTCTTGATATCAGCTCAGGTCTTGATCTCAGGGTTGTGAGTTTGAGTCCTGCATTGGGCTCCGTGCTGGGCATGGAATGTACTTAAAAAAAATAAGTAGGCATTTAAAATAAATTTAAGGCCATACTGTGTGTATTATCTTATATATATATATTTTTAAGATTTTATTTATTTATTTGAGAGAGAGAGAGAATGAGAGAGAGCACATGAGACGGGGGAGGGTCAGAGGGAGAAGCAGACTCCTTGCCGAGCAGGGAGCCTGATGCGGGACTCGATCCAGGGACTCCAGGATCATGACCTGAGCTGAAGGCAGTCGCTTAACCAACTGAGCCACCCAGGCGCCCCTATCTTATAATCTTTTATTTTAAATCTATTATACTATGAACCTTTTTTTAAAATTTAGTTTTATTTTATTATGTTATGTTAGTCACCATACAGTACATCATTAATTTTGATGTAGTGATCCATGATTCATTGTTTTCTTATAACACCCAGTGTCTCCATGCAATACGTGCCCTCCTTAATACCCATCACCGGGCTGGATTGTTCATTGTTTTGATGACTGCTGTTCCATAATATGGATGTGCTATATTTTACCTACTACTACTTCTAAACAGTTTGTTGTTTGAAATTAACTATTGCCAGGACAGTGAAGGTTATTATTTCTCTGCACCCTTGTCAGCTTAGGACATTTCCTCCACAGATTTGCATTTTTCAAAAATTCAAAATTGATATATGCTTGAGAGGAATAAATCCTTAAGCATTACAAAAATAAAGTGTTTCCTACTGCCAGTTCAGTTTCTTGGGCATAAATTGTTTAACTGAACTTTCTGACTATTTGATATTATTAATAGAAACAGGTGATTATAATGTTAATACAGTGATACTTGTTTGCTTCCTGATTGAAATCCCTAATTCTCTTTAGTGATTCTCTTGTTTTCTCTTTTTCTCATCCGGCTGTGATGCTATTAGAGAATTTGGGGTGGAATATGTGGGACTCTGACTCACTATTGATGACCTGAAATTTTTTTTTTTTGTATATTTCTCTCTGTACGTTTCTTTTCTTGGTACCTACTTTGAGTATCATCCTTTTCTTTCTCCTATTTGTTAGCCACTCATTGCTGTTTTGCTTCTCTCTCCAGCCATACACTTGCAAGCTAGACCTGATTTGAATTTATTCAAGGGAAATTGGATAATCAACCATGTGAAGAACTAAAGTGGGTCCTTTCCTCTCCTTTGGAGTGAGATTCAGTGCCTTTTTGATAGATTCAGTCCTTTTAAAAGAACTTTCTGACTCATGGTCAAGGCTAGGTTCTGTATGAAGGCCTGTCTTTGGAACAGAGGCAGTGCTCTGAGAGTGATAGAACCTGATGCAAATTTAGTCTGTGCAGAGGGCACTTTCCCTTGTGGGTGGGTATATGTAGATAGGACATGATCTGGTACTGCTGCAACCTTTTTGTTGTCATGAGGAGAGCTAGGAAGGTGGGGGTTTTGTTTTACTTTTCGGTATGGGAAAGGGAAAGAACCTTTGAAAAGGGAATCTTTTGATACCTTTTTATTTTTTAAAAGTTTATGTAATTTGTCTATTTTAGAGAGAGAGAGCACGCAGAGGGGTGGGGCAGAGGGAGAGGGAGAGACTCCTCACTGAGCACAGAGCCTGACACAGGGCTCGATCTCATGATCCTGAGATCACGATCCTGAGCTGAAACCAAGAGTTGGACACTTAACCGACTGAGCCACCCAGGCACCCCTGATACATTTAAACATATTGAAATATTTAAGTTCTAATGAGACTGTGGTATGTGACTATTATGTAATGATACTGTGTTTGTCCCACAAAGCACTCATTGTTTTTATTGATTTGCTTTCTCAGATGCTGTAGCAGGTTTCTGTGTTAGTAGTGATCTGTTTTAATTGGTCACTTCTTTACTTCAGTATTTAAGAACCGTTTTTATTGTGGAAAAATACATAATTTACTCATTTTAATTGTACAATTCAGTGACAGTAAGTACATTTAAATTAAAAGTGTACATTTAAATTGTGTTATAATCATCACTACTATTTAGTTCCAGAAATTTTTGATCATTCCAAACAGAAACGCTATACCTCTCCCTGCAGGTCCTGGAAACCTCTATTGTACTTTTTGTCTCCCATGAATATGACTATTCTAGAAACTTAGGTAAATGTAATCATACAGTATTTGTCCTTTTGTTTCTGGCTTATGTTACTTATAGCATAATGTTTTCAAGGTTCATCCATGATGTAGCATGTATCAGACTTTCATTTCTTTTTATGACTGAATAATATTCCATTGTATGTATATATGACATTTGCTTATCTGTTCATCTTTCGGTGTACACTTAGGTTGTTTCCACCTTTGACTCTTGTTAGTAAAGCTGCTGTATGCACACTGGTGTGCAGGTATCAGTTTTAGTCCTTATTTTCACTTCTCTTGGGTATATACCTAGGATTGGAATTGCTGGATCGAATAGTAATTCTATGTTTAGCTTTTTGAGAAATTGCCAAATCATTTTCCCTACCAGCCATACCATTCATTTTACATTATGAGCGGCAGTGTGTGAAGGTTCCACATCTTCACCAACATTTCTTATTTTCCTTAATAATAATAGCCATCTTAAATGGATATGAAGTGGTATCTCATTGTGGTTTTGATTTGCATTTCCTTAATGATTGGTGATGTCAAACATCTTTTCACGTGCTCATTGACCATCTGTAGATCTTCTTTGGAGAAATATTCCATTGTATGTATATATCACATTTTGCTTATTCATTGTTTTTGGACACTTGGGTTGTTTCTACCTTTTGGCTATTACAAATAATGCTGCAGTGAACATTTGGCATGTGAGTATCTGACTCCCTATTTCCACATCCTTTGGATATATAGCTAGAAGTAGAATTATTTATCATATGGTAATTCTGTTTAGTTTTTTCAGGAACCACTATACTTTTTTAAAAGATTTTATTTGACAGAGAAAAAGAGAGAGAGAGAGAGAGAGAGCACAAGCAGGGGGAGTGGTGGAGGGAGAAGCAGGCTCCCTGTTAAGCAGGGAGCCTGATGCGGGACTTGATCCCAGGACTCTGGGATCATGACCTGAGCCAAAGACAGACGCTTAACCGACTGAGCCACCGAGTTGCCCCTATACTTTTTTTTTTTTAAAGATTTATTCCAGAGAGAGAGAGTGAGAGTGAGTGCTGGGGGTGGGGGCCAGGAGGGGCAGAGGAAGAGGGAGAGAGAGAATCTCAAGCAGACATCTCTGTGAGCACAGAGCCCAATGCAGGGTTTGATCCCAGGATGCTGATATCATGACCTGAGCTGAAATGAAGACTTGGACGCCCAACTGACTGAGTCACCCAGGCTCCCCCACTATACTGTTTTTCATAGTGCCTTCATTATTTTACATTCCCACCAGCAGTGTGCAAGGATTCCAGTTTCTCTAACTCCTTGCCAGTATGTTACTTTCTGTTTTTTAAAAACGTGTCTTTATAATAGCTATCCAGATGGGTGTGGAGTGAGATCTCATTGTGGTTTTGATTTGCATTTCCCTAATAATTAATGATGTTGAACATCTTTTTATGTGATTATTGGCCATTTGTATGTTTTCTTTGGACAAATGTCTATTCAAGTACTTCGTCCATTTTTTTCTTTTTCAAGTTTTTATTTAAATTCCGGTTAGGTAACATACAGTATAATATTAGTATCAGGTATAGAATTTAATGATTTGTCACTTACATACAACACCCAGTGCTCATCACAAGTGCCCTTCTTAATACCCATTACCTATTTAACCCATTCCTCTGTCCACCCTCCCTCCAGTAACCCTCAGTTTGGTCTGTATAGTTAAGAGTCTGTTTCCCGGTTTGCTCTCTTCCACCCCCCCCCCACCCTGCCATGTTCATCTGTTTTGTTTCTTAAATCCCACATATGAGTGAAATCATATGATATTTGTCTTTCTTTGACTGACTTATTTCGCTTACCGTGGTACTTTCTAGCTCTATCCATGTCATTGCAAATGGGAAGATTTCATTCTTTTTTATTACTTTGCCCATTTTAAAATAGATCTCTCGTTGTTGTTGTTGTAGTTCTTTATATTTTCTGGATACTAATCCTTTATCAGATACATGATTTGCAGATGTTTTCTCCCATTTCATGGTTTACTTTTTTACTCTTTTATAGTGTCCTTTGATACACAAAAGTTTCTAATTTTGACAAAGTCTAATTTATCTATGTTTTCTTTTGCTGCCTGTGCTTTTGGTGTCATATCCAAAAAAAAAGGCCAAATCCATCATGAAGCTTTTCCCATGTTTTCTTCTAAGAGTTAGATAATTTTAGCTTTTACATGTAGATCTTTGACCCATTTTGAGTTAGTTTTTATATAAGTTGTAATGTAGGGGTCCAACTTCATTTTTTGGTATGTGGATATCCAGTTTTCCCAGCACTGTTTGTTGAAGAGTCCTTTCCCATCGAAAGGTCTTAGCATCTTTGAAAATCATTTGACTGTATATGTGTTTATTTCTGGGCTCTCTAGTCCATTGGTGTATATGTGTCTTTATGCCAGTACCACACTGTCTTGATTATTGTAGCTTTGTAGTAGGTTTTTTTTCCTCCTTTTTTTTTTTTTTTTTAATTTTATTATGTTTGTAGTAGGTTTTGAAATCAGGAGGTGAGTTCTCCAACTTTGTTTTTTCTCCAAGATTGTTTTGGCTATTTGGAATTCCTTGAGATTCCGTGTGAACTTCTAGGATGAATTTTTCTATTTCTGCAAAAAAATGTCATTGGGATTTTGATAGGGATTGCATTGAATTTGTAGATTGCTTTGGGTAGTATTGTCATCTTAACAATATTAAGTCTTCCAATCAATAACTGTGGATGTCTTTATGTTTATTTTGGCTGTCTTTATTTTTTATTTTATTTTATTTTTTTTTTATTCTTATGTTAATCCCCATACATTACATCATTAGTTCTAGATGAAGTGTTCCATGATTCATTGTTTGTGCATAACACCCAGTGCTCCATGCAGAACGTGCCCTCCTCAATACCCACCACCAGGCCAACCCATCCTCCCACCCCCCTCCCCCCCAGAACCCTCAGTTTGTTTTTCAGAGTCCATC
>NW_028045833.1:0-432 GCF_054177405.1 Leptonychotes weddellii
ATACCTTCTTGGATTCTTTTCTCCTTTGTCCCCCTCGGTCAGAACCTCCCATCTGGGGAATGCCGTTGGGGTGCATTTGCCAACTTCTCCACCTCTTGTAAGCACCCATGTGTCCCCATCCAGTCTGCCCATTTGTTCTGAATTCCCTGCGTTCGATCTGAGCTAAGACACAAAAGTTAGAAGAAAAAAAAAAACAGTTAATGGATCAGGGACTATATTTACTCTTGTGCTCTCCTAGAGATGGGCTGAAAGGTCATTTCAAATAATTATCACCCTGATAATTGAGCAGATGGCAATCACCAAATCAGGCAGTTCCCCGCCAGTCGGCATCTCTGTAACTAATTCACCTTCATGCCTGGGCAATTTGTTCTAACTAGATTATATTTCATGATAGTAACTTGTATTCTGCGCTTCTCGGGGCACCCCAGAAAC
>NW_028045834.1:0-432 GCF_054177405.1 Leptonychotes weddellii
CCGCATTACCTCTGCTCCACCACCTTTGCTAGATAGTTTCATTTGAAATTAGTTGGCCTCATGAGCCTAGGAAAGACTAGAGAAGATCTTTTGCAGTAAAACGCAAAGAAATTTCACCAAGTGCATCTCTTCCTCAGGTCCAAAGAAAGCCTGAGCTGGAAGTAACATATCTTCTTATAGCAAAATTTCAGTTTCTTCCAAAAAAAGAAGATTTTTAAGGGGGAACTGCAATTCCCACGTGCTGAATATGAAAAAAAAAAATCGGAGACCAAGGACTGACAAGGAGGCATGTGATTTTTCCTGGGGATGAGTTTTGTCAGTGCTGGATTTTATTTCATAGCCCTTCTGAAGGATGGCACAATGTTCTGTGGTAGCCAGGCTCCCCAAGATTCACTGTGAGTTTTGCTTACATCGCCAGGGCCAAGCTCCTCC
>NW_028045835.1:0-432 GCF_054177405.1 Leptonychotes weddellii
TCTTGAAAATGAGTTGGGAGAGAGAATAAGAATTTTGGAATATCACAGTATTCGCTGTAGTAGGGGACAATTAACTGATACAGTTTGCTCAAATAAGTGTTGAAGTTGAAATAGAAGTGAGAGAGGACATTGGTCAAATTAGCTTAAAGGCAGCATTCCCCAGGGCAACCAGTATTTGACACTTTACTGATAAACTTTGCAAGGTGGAAAAGACTGGAACTCTAATTCTGCTCGAGTCCAGGAGATACTAAAATAGAACTCTTTCAAGGAAATTCTGGACATATGCAATACTGTACTTTTTTTATCCAGAGGCTATCCTCAGTTTTGCTGATTATAACTCCTGAGTAATCGCCTCACTAGAGTAACAGGAACCATGAGGTGCTCAGGGGAGGAGATAGGGAACAAAGTTATCCAGTATTTACTCCATACCAA
>NW_028045836.1:0-432 GCF_054177405.1 Leptonychotes weddellii
CACCAATTTTTTTAATGTTAGAATTACTATCTCACTTTATAGATGTAAAAACAAAGATTTATCAAAATTAAATCAAGTTTTGGTTAGGTAAGATGAATAGGTTTGGAGAGCTAATGTACAACAATGTGACTGAAGTCAACAATATTTTGTTATATACTTGAAATTTACTAGGAGGGCAGATCTTAAGTGTCTTCACCAATTTTTTTAATGTAAGAATTATTATTTCACTTTAGAGATGAAAAAACAAAGATTTATCAAAATTAAATGGCATGTCCAAGATCATACAACTAAAGAAACGGAGTCAAAACTGTCAGTCCATTCTGTCTTATCACACAGTCTTTGCTGTTTCCTTGACTTGGAATATTTTGATTTAATTCAATAAGAATAAATCGAGTGCTGAATACACTGGACTTCCTAATAAACATTGACAAG
>NW_028045837.1:0-432 GCF_054177405.1 Leptonychotes weddellii
ACCCTCGCTGCTTTCCTACCCATGGTAGGCATCAGGAATCAATCCAGAACCTTCCTGCAGAACTTAGAAGCAGCCTCAGAATCCTCCTCAACACAGAGCCCAGGCAGCCGCTACCAATCAATAGGAGTTGGCGTTAAGACAATATTTATCTAATATTTGTGGTCCCTAATGTATAAGGAAGATGAACATTGAGAAAGGCACGGACTCTGGAGGCAGAAGGCTTGGCTTTGAATCTCGCCTTAAAATTTCCTACGGACTGTTACTAGAATGAGTAGGTACTGAGGCGCTGGATCAGCCACGGAGCGTGCCATTTAGATCTCCCTTCAAGAGGGATCCCATAACCCTCCTACACTGTTGGTGGGAATGCAAGCTGGTGCAGCCACTCTGGAAAACAGTATGGAGGTTCCTCAAAAAGTTGAAAATAGAGCTACC
>NW_028045838.1:0-432 GCF_054177405.1 Leptonychotes weddellii
ACCCTCGCTGCTTTCCTACCCATGGTAGGCATCAGGAATCAATCCAGAACCTTCCTGCAGAACTTAGAAGCAGCCTCAGAATCCTCCTCAACACAGAGCCCAGGCAGCCGCTACCAATCAATAGGAGTTGGCGTTAAGACAATATTTATCTAATATTTGTGGTCCCTAATGTATAAGGAAGATGAACATTGAGAAAGGCGCGGACTCTGGAGGCAGAAGGCTTGGCTTTGAATCTCGCCTTAAAATTTCCTACGGACTGTTACTAGAATGAGTAGGTATTGAGGCGCTGGATCAGCCACGGAGCGTGCCATTTAGATCTCCCTTCAAGAGGGATCCCATAACCCTCCTACACTGTTGGTGGGAATGCAAGCTGGTGCAGCCACTCTGGAAAACAGTATGGAGGTTCCTCAAAAAGTTGAAAATAGAGCTACC
>NW_028045839.1:0-432 GCF_054177405.1 Leptonychotes weddellii
AGGATGAGGAATTAGGCTACGTAATGAGAATGAGGAGTGAAAAGGAAGTAGGATCCTGGGGCACTGATGGCACCATGGAGCCACTGGGCTGTTTGTCTCTGCACTTTTTTATGTGAGACAAATTATGCAAGGCTGTTTGGTTAAGCCACTGTCATCAGATTTCTGTTACATACAGTGCACACAAATGCTAAATGATGCAAGCCCTTGATATAGCCTCTTTTTGTATCCTGTACTTTTTTTTTTAAAGATTTTATTTATTTATTTGACAGAGAGAGACACAGCGAGAGAGGGAACACAAGCAGGGGGAGTGGGAGAGGGAGAAGCAGGCTTCCCGCCGAGCAGGGAGCCCGATGCGGGGCTCGATCCCAGGACCCTGGGACCATGACCTGAGCCGAAGGCAGACGCTTAACGACTGAGCCACCCAGGCGCCCT
>NW_028045840.1:0-432 GCF_054177405.1 Leptonychotes weddellii
CCTGTCTTAAACAGAGGGATAGGGTAGCATAAAGAACTGATACGGGGGGGCGCCTGGGTGGCTCAGTTGGTTAAGCGACTGCCTTCGGCTCAGGTCGTGATCCTGGAGTCCCGGGATCGAGTCCCATATCAGGCTCCTTGCTCAGCGGGGGGTCTGCTTCTCCCTCTGACCCTCCCCCCTCTCATATGCTCTCTCTCTCATTCTCTCTCTCAAATAAATAAATAAAATCTTTAAAAAAAAAAAAAAAAAAAAGAACTGATACGGGGGACTCTCTAGGTTTTACCACTAGCTTTGCCACTTTTAAGCTTCTGACATTGAGTAAGTCACTTTTCATTGCCTCACTTTCATCATTTATAGAATTGGGAATAAATTTCTGTGCAGATCAAGGATACTACGTGTTTATTTGTTTACTTTTTAAACCCTATTTCTAAA
>NW_028045841.1:0-432 GCF_054177405.1 Leptonychotes weddellii
AAAAAAAAAATACATATTTGAGTGCATCACATATATTTTACTTTATTTCACCATATTTTATTCATCAGTCACTACTGGATACCGGTTAGCTACAAGTGCTAAAAATGCACCATATTCCTACCAGGCATGGGAGGCCTGGATGCCCTCATATCCAGTGTAAGTTTTAAAAAAATATGATCACAAACAATTCCGAATTTACACATCAATTTTGTTCCAAAATTCCACATGAAAGAACAGGAGATGAATTTTGTCTTAGATACAATATTCTACTGGACATGCTATTGGATTCCTACGTTAGCCTTCAAGGCGGGGTGCCTTGGTGGTGCAGTTGGTTAAGCCTCCAACTCTTGGTTTCAGCTCAGGTCCTGATCTCAGTGTCATTAGATCGAGCCCCACGTCAGGCTCCATGCTCAGCATGGAGTCTGCTTGAGA
>NW_028045842.1:0-9344 GCF_054177405.1 Leptonychotes weddellii
GAGGAGGGGCTCAATCCCAGGACCCTGAGATCACCACTGAGCCGAAATCAAGAGTCAGGTGCTTAACTGACTGAGCCACCCAGATGCCCTAGTATGTTCCATATTTTATAAAAATGAAACAATTGGTAAAATTAGCATATTAGAAAACCTTAGTTACTTATTAATAAAATACAATCTAAGATAGTCTAGTATTTATTTATTTTATTTTTAAAAAGATTTTATTTATTTATTTGAGAGAGAGAGAGCATATGAGGGGGGGTGCAGAGGGAGAAGCAGACTCCCTGCTGATCAGGGAGCCAAATGCGAGTCTCAATCCAGGGACTCTGGGATCATGACCTGAGCCGAAGGCGGACACTTAACTGACTGATCCACCCAGGTGCCCCTAAGATAACCTAGTATTTTAAATATTGAGAGAAAGCTACTTTGATGTTTACATGGTAATTCAAATGAAATTGGTTTGAGCCTTAAATTACTGTCATTTGCCTATACAACCAGAACTGCTATCAGACTTGATATTAACCATCTCATTTTTGTATCTTTTGAACACAGGAAAATATATTTCAGAATATGGTCTATATCTTCCATTCGTAACTTGCCACAATGTCATACTTATATATGAATGTCATTAGAGAACAAAGATTGCTTTTTCAATATTTTAATAGATGTAAGAGATCAACTATGTATCTAGCTTTTATTGTTAATAACAAAACATTTGCTTTATAATATACATGTTTAATAGTAATAAAAATGAGAACTGAGATAGTATTTACTATTTGCTGGACATTGTCATAATATATTTTTTGATTTTCATCTCATTTTAATTTAGCAAAACTACTTTTTACTCTACTGGTATGTTTTTTAAAAATTTGGTGATGGATTGAGTATAACTGCTGCTTCATTTTCTGAGAGATGGACTTTTTTTCCTAGTATAAAATAATATTACATCCAATATGTCTTTTCAAAGATATCATATTTTTTAAAGATTTTATTTATTTATTTGAGAGAGAGAGAGAGTGTGTGTGTGTGCAAGCACACAAGTGGGGGAGGGGGCAGTGAGAGGGAGAAGCAGACCCCCCACTGAGCAGGGAGCCAGATCCAGGTCTGGATCCCAGGATCCTGAGATCATGACCTGAGCCAGAGGCAGCCACTTAACTGATTAAGTCACCGAAGCGCCCCAGAAGATATCATATTTAACTGGAAAGCTTTTTGGCACCTTTTTATTCTTTTTTCTCCCCTCATCACAAATCTTAGAAAATCCCATGTAATTTTAGTAATCATATAATTTTCTATTGAGGACAACGATACACCTCACTCCTAAATTTACCCTTCAAGAAACAAAGTAAATCAAATATTTTGAAAACTCTGTACTTTAATTCTTTGCGAATTTGCTAGGATTAATGTGCTTAAAAAGTGAATCAACTAATTTGAAGTAAATTTAAACTAGCTGCTTATCAGAGTTTGTTTCCACACCCATATATCGGGCATTTTAACAAAAAAAACTAGCATGCAGTAATCTGAGAGAAAAAAAAAAAGTGAGAATTTCAGGCACCCTAGCAGAATTTTTTCCAAAAGTATTGAATATTCTGTCATGGTTGTCTTGGAGACGTGTTATCCTTGAAAACAAACACCAAGTAAATAGTTTAAGCCACTTAACGCTCCTTCCTTAGATAAAAACACAAACAAAAACATGGAAATCTTTTAAGTCTTCCTATAATGTATGAAAAATGGATAAGTAAAAAGCCAAAACAAATAAATTTACAAAGCCAAAATAAAACATCCATATCCAGTTATCAGGAAAAGGATTGTTGGATGAGGGGATATAGAGAAAAAATATCTATCAAGGCCAATTACGTATTTGGTGTGTCATGAACATTTTCCTATTTAACCAATAAATAATTCAGATGAGTATCTATTTTGCATCTATTTAAAGATAGGTGAATCAATAATATTATGTAAATTTCAAAGTGTCTCCAAGATAGAACTAGGGATGATATTCATATCTTTATGACAATAAAACTTATGTTTGAAAGTGAGGTACTGTAATAATTGGGTTTGAAAACTCCATCCCTCTAAATGAGGGAATGGCTAGAGATAAAATTCGGGGAAAAGCATGTGAAAGTCGTTAACCTATTTTGTATAAACATGATATAAATTAAAATATTATTAGTATACTATTAATAAGATACATATATGCTATTTAACCATACAAACTCATAAGCAGACTAATAATTATATTTACTGTCTCATATCTGTATCTTACCTTGAAAAGTTAATTAAATGACAATAGGAACCATGTTCATCTTTTGGTACAAAACACATGCTCTCTCTAGATAGATAGATAGATAGATAGATATTAATGAATGTTTAATTACCTGCTTGCCAACAATGAAAGAGCTGCTTAAAATATCTCATTTTCTGACTCGAAGGGAATGAGGAGTCATGGTATTGAAGGATAGTCAGAAGAAAGGCAGGCAGAAACAACGGACCCCTGCCTTAAGAGGGAACTGCCCTTAAAAGGACATTCAACCACCCTGGAAGCAGCCTTCCACCCTTCCCGCGTGAAGAACTACCTGATAGGTGGATGCGCCCGTGGACAAAAACTGATTGGGTGACAGGAGCATGGAGAGTTAATCAGATTAAAACAGCCCACCAACATTCTCATAAAAACCCTAGACTTGGAAACTCCAGGGCAACTCGCTTGAGTTCCCTTCCTCTTCAGGAGCTTTGTACTATCGCTCAATAAATTTTGCTTTGCTTCCCACTAATGAAGGATATTCAGAAGAAAGGCAGACAGGGACAAGCCTCCCCACCCACCTCTGGGTTATTTTCAAACGCTTATATGTGGATCAGTGGTCTTTGCTTCATAGGATTAAGTAGTTGCAAGGGGCAGAGTTTAGCATTTCCTTAAAAGTAATCTGCAGTATAGTTATTCACTACTTGCATTGTACAAACAATAAAACTTTCATAAACATTATCATGCCCCCCCTTTTATACATTAGTTAGGATGTTTTACAGAGTAGTGCCATAAATTAGTTTCTAGTGTAGTATTAGTGAGCATTGATAGAAAAGAAAAAAACAGAATGTGTTTCTATCAATCATCAAGGAATCTAGATAAGAATGTGTTACATTGTGTTGATTTAGGGACCAGCGGATGATTAAAGTGGCTAGGGCATTGATAAGAGTGTCCACAGTCCCTGGAACCTGTTTCTGCAGTAATAAGGCAGTTCCTAATCCAGAAATAAGGATTCAACCTCTCAAATTTTAATATATTTAGAAAAATGAATTCAAAGACTGAGAATAACATTACCCAGGTGACTAAAGTTATTCAATAACACACATTTAATACACAGAAAATTAAAAAAAATAAACTGTTTCTTTTAACTACTATCATCAAGTGAAAACATTGTTTGCTGTTTCAGTTATGTTCTTCAAGTATATATTGACTTCTGCATCACACTATGTATAAAATTCAAGTTAATCTCAAGAGTTAAATAATAAAGAACAAGACTGTAGCTATATAAAATAGAGTAATCAGGGTCTGAAATGCTAGCATAAAAGTAACAAGGTAAAGACATCAATTCTAGTTCTGTCTTCAGCTGTGCTTTATGCACTGCTCTTGATTAAAAAGACAAAACTACACTCTGTGTGTGTAAGGGAAGGTGTGCATACGTCTGTCCGTGTGTGTGTGTGTGTGTGAGCACGCACATGCTTGTGTACTTGCATTTGCTGAGTGGGAGGAAACAGCAAGGAAACCAGTTTAAATGAGGAGTAATCAAAGGAAACTGAATAAAAAGCCAGAAGTGGTTGTAAAATTCTGATTATTCTTCGAGAAATCACTTGAAGCTCAATGCATTTGAAGTTTAAAAGGATGAAGTTTAAAGTTATCAGTCAGGCCTTCAGGTATTTCCATGAGATATCCAAAACCTAAATTACAAATTATATCTCCCATTTTTGTCATAGACTATGTTTCCAGAAAGAAAAACAAATGAGTGAAGTCCATGGGGGTAGAGACAGGCAGCATCTATTTTTAGGACAATGAAGTTCTCATTGTGTTTTCCTTCTCTCTCACTCATCAAATTCTACTTCTCATTCCAGTGCCTGTCCTCCCTAAGCCTGCACTCCACTGAGAGTTATTGTCTTATTGGCAGCCCATCTGCCTGCCCCGTTCTCACAACTTTTGTGGCATTCTTTGTCTATCAATACCATGTGTCTTGGCATGTATTATTTATTTGATTTTTGTGAATGCACTATTTCTCCCTAGGTAAGATGCTAGAAAACTTCTTAAAATATATTATAATTTTGATATATTGGTGTCCTATTCAGCATATGCCAGAAAACTGCTTATAATAAATGCTCAGTCAATATTTGTTATGTTAAGGAAGAGATTACTTCAGCCTAGGACCAATTAATTTCATTTCTTTCTAATATGCAGGGAAAATATCCAGATATTTCTCTGCTAAATAATCTTTAACTTCGTTTAAGATTTGACATATTGAAAAAGGTTTATTAACATTACATTTTTTTTTTCCCAGTCAAAAGCTGTTTATCTTAGTGTGCAGGTCTTTGCATCAAATTTAAGATCCCCAGAATTAGTACAATTTAGTAAGTGAATTCATGACATTCATAGCATGGTTTGTGAACTTTTCCTTCATGTTTTTCTTTCTGTTTTAAATTTGCATTTGTAATGTTAATGTCAGTGAGAAAAAGAAATCATTTAAAAAGTACTTTTGCAAATACCGTGTCCTCAAAAGACACAGGAATCTGTATCCTAGCTGTGATGATTTTAATCTTCCAAAGAAAGTTTTTAATTTATATTCCTTAACCGTAATATTAATGTCAATATTTTTCTTTAAAAATTTTGCATAAGAAATATGGCTGCACTGTTTTGGCCAAGCTCAGATGTAGTGAAGCCATGGGAGGAAACAAAAATTAATAGTAGAGCAGGAGGTCCGTGACAACTGTGTGGCTTCATTACCAAAATAGCACATGGTTCTGCATTTATAGTTTCTTATACATTAACTAGCATAAACACACTGCATGGTTCATGTAGCCCCTAATTTTTCACTTGGATAAATTATCCGGATGTTCCAATTCACGTGCATTAATGCTGGGGAGAAACAGCACAGTTTATTTTAGAAAAAAGATTCATTTTCAGATCCTGCATCAAATCTATTTATTATCCTACACTGCCTCAAAATATCCCAATTACCAATAGAATCGAAAGCCAAACCAGAGACAAATTAAGAGTATTGAGAAGTAAAGAAACTCCTACAAACCAGATCTGAATGTCACACCATTTTTTTTTTTTTAGAGATTTTATTTATTTATTTGAGAGAGAGAGAGTGAGAAAGAGAGCGAGCATGAGAAGGTGGAGGGTCAGAGGGAGAAGCAGACTCCCCACTAAGCCAGGAGGCTGACTCAGGACTCGATTCCGGGACTCTAGGATCATGACCTGAGCTGAAGGCAGACGCCTAATGACTGAGCCACCCAGGCGCCCCACACCATTTTTAAAAATTACTGTACAGCTTTTCTTTTTGCTCATCTTCCTCTTGCCACCTGCCCCAACTTCTCATTGCCCCACTTCCCATCTATGCTATTAAAGCACAATAGCATATATAGTATAACTGTGAACACTTAACTGTTTTGCAAGATTTAGTTAAAACTACTTATTTTAACCCTCATGGATACATTGGCTTTTACTTTTTACTTTTGCATGTGTTCTTTGAGGCTACTGGAACATTTTGTAGATTCCTCCAATAAACAATACATGGCTAAAATTTATTCATATATTACTCTTCTATACTGAAGTACAAAAATGTATGTGATGTATTCTAACAGATATAGAATATTAAGTAAATAATTTAGAAATGTAAGTATAGAATACGTTGGATGGAATTTATTGAACAAGTATATTTAATAAGTCAAAGAAGCTGATACAAAGTATATTGTAACAAAACATATCCTTTTGTTATCTAGATATGCATAAAGGTGTTATTAAATTATGTAAGTTGTATAACTGTTGCCACGAGATGTTAGTGACATGTTATTAGGTGGTAAAGAAATGTACTGTAAATCTCTCCTTAGATTGATTTCTATAGATACATGTAGATATGAATATATATGTACAGATATGACTATATATATCCATATATAGTCATATGTGCTTACAAACACAGATTTTGTATAGAGTGGTGAGAGAGTGGGTTATTTCATTTTGATTTCCTTTTAATCTGGTCTATGATTCTGAGCCATACGCTTCTCTGGATCAAAGACAATGTTGACACAGCAGGGCGGCTGCCACTGGAAGATATTAGTGAGGCCACGTTTGTAGGGCTTTCTCTACCCTAAGTCAGATTTCCCTCTGTGGAATATTCCAGGGAAAAGTTGCTCGGTAGAGGTTCCTATACCCTTGTAGAAAGATTAAATATACTAGCTTGAGAGGCCCCAGGAGACTGGAGAGCAAAAAGTTGGTTCCTGGTCCTTGGAACCGATGACTTACAGATTTATAAACTGACTGTGCCTAAGGACAGAGATCGCCACACCTTCCATACGTCTTGAGATAGTTGTGCCCTAAGGTAACTTAGCAAGAGAGCACCAATGGCAGACAAGAGAACTCATAATATATACATGGTAGAACAGGCAGCAGAGAAAGAAAGAGCACAAGTAACATAACTAGAAGAGGCCCCAAACTCTAAAAAAATTTTCTGAAATTTTGATGTACACACCTCATCCGATTAATAAATTAATGGGTGGAGACCTTGAGATTTTGCATGATGAAGAAGAGAGGAAAGAGTTGTGGCTACTATATACTGTGTGAAATATATTTAATGATAGACAATCTGTGGTTGTGTAGTATAAATTCTAAATAAAGCTGCTGAAACAGAAGGGACATACTTGAAGTGAAATATTTCTAGCAATATGGAGAAAGAAGTTATGTATTCGTCTGGATCTAATGATAAGAGGGAAATTACACAAAAATTTGAACAGGGGAAGTTAGTGAATAAAATAAACATGACAGGGTATTGGAATAATGGGATTGGTTAATAAGCAAAGAGAAATCTCAAAAATATAGGAAAAGCAGATATCAGGAGCAGCCAGTTCTCCTAAGGAAGATGTACAATGCCCAAGGAAAAGATCCAGATCACATTGGAGGGGGTTCAGCTCTGGCTCATTAAGTGCAGGGAAATCACTGTGGCACTGTGCTGAAGAACTTGGAAATTTGTCCCCTGGATCTTGTGGGAAATCCTAACTCCAAGGTATTTAGGAAAGCTGTTCCTAAATGGTACTATCTCTTTGGATGCACTTCACCAGAAACCTGCCTGAGGGGAAGTGTCAAGGAAAATTGCTGCCTGGTGTTTGCTGCTGACCACCATAATACTGCAAGAACCGGTTCTATTGAAGTTGTGAGCACTGCAGAGACCAGGAGTACTCTGCTACAAAAACCACCCAAGGTGAGTGGGATGCTAGTCACAACCGCTGGGTGCTTGTCTTCCTGACTTTCGTTCACTACAGTTGCTGGTCACCAAAGGAACTGAGGGCCCTGGTCCTGGAGAAAGCTGTACGCACTGCAGGGGCTTGCCCATTGAGCACACAGAACCAGGAAGCAGGAAACATTTTTTTTCCTGCACAATTCTCCAGCACTCTCTATTGACAAAGCTTCAGTGCCAACTGGTAAAAAAAAAAAAATAAGATGCTTTAGGGGCCAAGATCCATTTTCACAAAGCAGGTAAAAAGATGAATTGGGGGCTAAGAGCAAATAAATCAACAACTGACCCCATCCACCCCTTTGACTATTTCGCTTCCATGTACACCCTTCTACAAACATTTGAACTTTTCAATAAACAGCAAAATAACTCTGTAGTTCTACTTAAAAAGACACAGCTATCATTCAAATAAGTGAAAGGAATCTTCCCACTTTCCCCAAAATGAGGAGACATACAATCATGAGTCATTCTATACATCAGATATATTAAGTGCCCCTCAACTTCAGTCACCATCCCACTGAATATCTAAAGACTAAATTATAAAGTTAACTCCTAACAACTAGTATATAAAATGAAAATAGAGATGTGAAAAACACAAACACATACACACACATAGGCTGCAAATAGAAATGTGCAAAGATTAGTTTTTTATAACTGGTAATCAGACCAGTAATCAGTAATATCTGTGTCTTCCCTCTTTTGCTAACCATTCTATCTTTCCCCTGACCTCAATGAGAAAGTTCAGATAGCATTCTTATTTATCACAAACATGTCAAATGTCTTTGGATTTCTGGATCACAAGACCCAGTGATAAAGCAACTTGTGCTGTATAGTGAAATTAATTTCTGTAATTTCCCCAGGAATTTGGTATTGCTTCTGATTTATTATCTTGGAAGGGAATGGAAGTTTTGGGGGCTTTCAGTTAGGTAATGTCCCCCTATGATCAGTGTGGGATGTACTGACTTTATCAACTTGCTCTACAGACTTTTTTAATTCCAGTCTCATTAAAAACTGACCTCCTTAAGGTGATTATATAGCATATGTTGCCTCCAATTTTCAAAAAATGGCCACTAAGCATTCTGCCTTTCTGTTTTTATGGTAGTGAGCTACAGCAACTTATCTTTCACCTTGAGGGGATACCTCAATCTACTCCAGACCACTGAATCCTAGATACTTCACTAGGGTGATTTGTTCCTGAATTTTTGTGAGGTCAAACCCCAACCCTCTCATTTGCATATCTCGTATTAAGACGTCTCAAGAACCAGTTACTTCAGATTCAATCAGCATAATGTAGTCACTGTCGTGGACCAGTGTGATGTTTTGTGGAATATCAAGAGCATCAAAATCTCTGAGGACTATGATAGATAATACCACATCTGCTTCTTTCACGTGTTTTATGGTGGAATTAATTTCTGTTATTACCCCAGTAATTTGGTATCACTTCTGATTTATTATCTTGAAAAGGAATGGAAGGTCCAAGAGCTTCCAGTTAGTGCTTCCTACTGTAATATCCCTCTATGGGTCTGTGTGCTGATGGGTGATTCTATCAATGGCTAAGAATGTCTAGGTCATTGGAAACCATGTGTGTTGCAGGAGATAGTTGCCAAAGAAGCTGCAGGAACTGGGAACTAGAGAAGCCATATGCTCTAGGAGCTTGCTGAGTAAGCACACCCGAACTGGGAAGCAAATGTTCTTTCCTCTTGCAATGTCTCCTTTGTGTCTTTTACTGACAAAGCTTTAGTGACAGCTGACAAAGAAAAATATTTTAAGGGCCTAGATCCATTTTCACAGAGCATAAAATGTATGTATTTCAAGTTAAGAGGCAAGAAATCAATAACCGACACACATCTTAAATTTACA
>NW_028045843.1:0-432 GCF_054177405.1 Leptonychotes weddellii
AAAAAAAAAAAAAGAATTTGTCTTTCTAGCAGGTTTCCAGTGATGCCAACACAGCTGGTCCAGAGCCCACACTCTGAACCATTGCCCTACTTACCTTGACTATCCTGGGCTTGGGAAGGCAGACCTGATTTCAAAGAATTCTCTCCAAATTACCCTTCAAGATTAATGTTTCTTATCAGATTTTATCGTCTTAGGATGATGGGGGGGTTGATAAAATAAGGATAGGATGCAAGACATAAATACTTGAACAAAGTTACTTTCCTTCTCATTCCTTCTGTCTTTTAAAATTGATTGATCTATTTTTTCCCCTCAGTGCAGCTAATCTCATCTAGGTGATTAAGGAAATGTGATCTAAATTAGACAATTCACACTACCATGTAAATGGCTGACTTGGAGTTGTATTAAGTCAGTTAAACACATTCACTTGTTAAA
>NW_028045844.1:0-432 GCF_054177405.1 Leptonychotes weddellii
GGTACTGAGGCAAGGACAGAGTCAACAATGGACAGGTTATGGTAATTTAACCAAACAAGGGTAGGAGGGAGGGTGGTTTAGTAAATAATTTGTGAACAAAGGGCCAACAGTTTGGAAACACAGGTAAAACTGGATTACTTCTTTTTTTTTTTTTTTTTTATTCTTATGTTAATCCCCATACATTACATCATTAGTTCTAGATGAAGTGTTCCATGATTCATTGTTCGTGCACGACACCCAGTGCTCCATGCAGAACGTGCCCTCCTCAACACCCACCACCAGGCCAACCCATCCTCCCACCCCCCTCCCCTCTAGAACCCTCAGTTTGTTTTTCAGAGTCCATCTTCTCTCATGGTTCGTCCACCCCTCCGATTTCCCCCGCTTCATTCCTCCCCTCCCGCTACCTTCTTCTTCTTTTTTTTTCTTAACATA
>NW_028045845.1:0-432 GCF_054177405.1 Leptonychotes weddellii
ACAGTTTATGGCAACCCCGAGCTGAGAGCCCGTGCCTGGGCTCCGCCTCTGCAGCCGGCTTCCCTGCTCCGATACCTGGGAACTCTGCCGCACTCAGGCACCCCCGGTCTTTCTGTGACCCCGAGGGTCCTGAGACCACACTGTCCCGGAGGGTTCCACCCCCCACTTAGCCACCAGAGTGACGTCCCTCGGCGGAGCCAACTTCTAAAAGTTCCAATTTTGTGCTCTGCGGCTCTATCACTTGCCAGAAGCGGCCGACGGAGGCCCCTCCCCCGCCGTCTATCCTCCCGAATATCGCCTCGGATTCACTTCTCCGCACGTCCTACCTTCCAGAAAGTGGTCGCTTTTCTGTTCAGAGAGTTGTTGCTATTCCTTTCTCCGATCTCCTGTTGAGTTTGTAGGTGTTCAGAATGGTTTGATCCCTATCCAGCT
>NW_028045846.1:0-432 GCF_054177405.1 Leptonychotes weddellii
ACTATTGTATTGTATTGACTATTTTAGATACTTCATGTAAGTGGAATCCTGTAGTATTTGTCCTGTGGACGGCTATTTCACTTAGCATAATGTCCTCCAGTTTCATTCATGTTGTCACAAATGGCAGGATTTCCTTCCTTTCCAAAGCTAAATAATATTCCATTGAAGATGAGTATCAGATTTTCTTTCTGACTCATCTCTTGGTGGACACTTTGGTAGTTTCCATATCTTGGCTATGTATGTGGGAGTGCAGATATCTTTGAGATACTGATATGGTAATTCTATTCTTAATTTTTTGAAGGACCACTATACTTTGCATAAGGAATGCACCAATTTACATTCCCATCAGTAGTGCCAAAGGGTTCCATTTCTCCACATCCTCACCAACAGTTACGTTTTTCTTTCTTTCTTTTTCATTTTAGATGGAGCAAA
>NW_028045847.1:0-432 GCF_054177405.1 Leptonychotes weddellii
CAACAATCTGGTCCTCACCTGGCTCCTGCCTTTCCCTCTCTGGCCTCAGGGTTTCCCATACACTTCTGCCAACCTCAGCATCCCTCCCCCAGTGCCCACCTGCCTTCTGTGCCCACAGTGCTCCCTGCTTCTGCCTCCATTTGTTCTCTTCTGGGCCAGAGCCCAGCCTCTACTCGCGTTGTTTTTCTTTTTTTTTTTTAAGATTTTATTTATTTATTTGAGACAGAGAGAATGAGAGAGCACATGAGAGGGGGGAGGGTCAGAGGGAGAAGCAGACTCCCTGCCGAGCAGGGAGCCCGATGCGGGACTCGATCCAGGGACTCCAGGATCATGACCTGAGCCGAAGGCAGTTGCTTAACCAACTGAGCCACCCAGGCGCCCTCGCGTTGTTTTTCATTACAGCACTTAGCCCTCCCCTGGAATTGAGTTTGC
>NW_028045848.1:0-432 GCF_054177405.1 Leptonychotes weddellii
AAATATATTCTAAAAAACAAAACAAAAGACTAGTGAGTCATGAGAAAAATCAACTCATGAAAATCAAAAATAAAATGTTATAGGGAGAAGGAAAGATGGCAGAGGAGTAGGGGACCCTATTTCAACTGGTCCCCGGAATTGAGCTGGATATCTACCAGACCACTCTGAGCACCCAAGAAACCAACCTGAGATGTAAGAAGATCTGGATCTCTACAAGCAGAATATCGCAGGGGGTTGGTTTTGAGGTACGAAGCTGGGAGCCTTGATTCTGTGGGCAGATATCAGAGGATAAACAGCAGCAGGAGGGTGCCTGGCTGTGGGGATCCTACACCACCGGTGAACGACAGCCTCGTGTGCTGCGGACGGGGCACAGACTCGCAGACCGGTAGCGGCGGGGAAAGGACTTTAGGGCAGCCCCCGGGGCAGAAACCC
>NW_028045849.1:0-432 GCF_054177405.1 Leptonychotes weddellii
CAACTTAATTAACTATAGAAATATAAAGGTTGTTAAGACCAAAATAAGACCACAACACTCAAGTTTAGGTTTATTAAAACAGCCTCATTATTTGTGTAAGTGGTAATTATAATAAGGTTTATCTTTAAATTCATAGGATAAATTTATTTCAATAACCTACTATTCTCTATATTTAATTTTTAAATTTTTTTTTAAAGATTTATTTATTTGAGAGAGAGAAAAAGAAAGAGAGAGAGAAGCACGGACAGGGGAGGGGTAGACGGAGAGAATCTCCATCAGACTCCCAGCTGAGGGCAGAGCCCAATGACACAGGACTCAATCTCATGACCCTGAGACCATGACCTGAACCAAAATCAAGAGTCGATGCTTAACCAACTCGGCCACCCAGGCGCCCCTACTCTCTACATTTTAAACTTTGATATTTTTGCATAG
>NW_028045850.1:0-432 GCF_054177405.1 Leptonychotes weddellii
AGCCACGGGGCTCCTACCCAAAGAAGAGTCAATGGCGAGTGAGCCGATGGCACAGATCCGCTTGTCCTCATTTCAAAATAAAGAGACAAAAGACATACATGGTCCTCTCATAAGAGACTCTTAATCTCAGGAAACAAACTGAGGGCTGCTGGAGTGGAGGCGGGTGGAAGGGATGGGAGGGCTCGGGGATGGACACTGGAGAGAGTATGTGCTATGGTGAGCGCTGTGCACTGTGTAAGACTTTTGAATCACAGACCTGTACCTCTGAAACAAATAATACATTATATGTTAATAATTTTTAAAAAGAAAAAAAAGAAGTAAATAACAGAAAAACTAATGCTATAGAAGTGCCAGTAGTGACTAAATTTTCGAAGTTAACACAGAAGGCTTTGAAACTGTGACATGATAACAAGATTTTGTGATCCTCTGAAA
>NW_028045851.1:0-432 GCF_054177405.1 Leptonychotes weddellii
CTGCATATTTTTCTTGTTTAGTGCTCTGAATATATCATGCCAGTCTTTTCTGGCCTGCCAGGTCTCTGTGGATAGGTCTGCTGCCAATCTAATGTTTCTACCATTGTAGGTTATAGATCTCTTGTCCCGAGCTGCTTTCAGGATTTTCTCTTTGTCTCTGAGACTTGTAAATTTTACTATTAGATGTTGGGGTGTTGACCTATTTTTATTGATTTTGATGGGAGTTCTCTGTACCTCCTGGATTTTGATGCCTGTTTCCTTCCCCAAATTAGGGAAGTTCTCCACTGTAATTTACTCCAGTATACCTTCTGCCCTCTCTTTCTTTCTTCTTCTTCTGGGATCCCACTTATTCTAATATTGTTTCATCTTATGGTATCACTTATCTCTCGAAATCTCCCCTCATGGTGCAGTAGTTGTTTATCTCTCTTTTTC
>NW_028045852.1:0-9344 GCF_054177405.1 Leptonychotes weddellii
ATTGGGGAGGGTATGTGCTATGGTGAGTGCTGTGAATTGTGCAAGACTGTTGAATCACAGATCTGTACCTCTGAAACAAATAATACAATATATGTTAAAAAAAAAAAAAGATAGCAGGAGGGGAAGAATGAAGGGGGGGAAATCAGAGGGGGAGACGAACCATGAGAGACGATGACTCTGAAAAACAAACTGAGGGTTCTAGAGGGGAGGGGGGTGGGAGGATGGGTTAGCCAGATGATGGGTATTAAAGAGGGCACATTCTTCATGGAGCACTGGGTGTTATACACAATGAATCATGAAACACTACATCAAAAACTAATGATGTAATGTATGGTGATTAACATAACAATAAAAAATTAAAAAAAAACTAGGCACATAGCCAGCACTAGATAAATGTTTGCTGCTATCACTATTATTGTTATATCTATATGCTGATAACTATTACATCTTTATCCCTAGCACAGATCTCTTTTTGACCTCCACACCTGTGTATATTGAACTGCCTATCTGATGTTATCTAATGGGATATTTCAAAAGCACATTAAGCTCAAAACAAAATGTATCATCTCTGCTGAGTCTGCTCCAGAGCTGCCTAGCTCAGTGGAGGACCCTACATCCATCCACTTGCCCCAGCTGGAAACCAAGCTGTCATTCTCCACGTACCCATCCATCACCAGTGATGTCCCCCTCTACTGTCTCCCTCCCCTTGTGTTACTCTAGTCCAAGCTGTCCTCATCTCCCCTGGACTACTGCACCCCTGCACCCCACATCTGCCCTGGCTTCCATTCATCCCACTGGCAGACCAATCTTTGCAAAGTGCAGATCTGGCTATATCCAGCCCACTCCCCTGGTCCAGCATTGCTGTAGCCCTTCAGAAGCTCCTGATTTCTCTAAGGATAAAGAACAAAATTTATACAAAGCTGTAAAAGTGGGTCTGGACCTTGCCTCCTCTCCACTCACTCTTGTACTGGATGGTCTAGACCAATGGCCTCTTACTGAACTTTCCATGCTATTTGCCCTCACTCCCCACCCCTGCCCTGGGCCTTTTCAGATGCTGCTCCGTGTCTGGAAAGCTCTTGTCCTTTCACCCTTTACTTAAGTAATTGCTATTCATTCTTCATCTCTCGACTTGAGGCCTCTCCCTGATTCCCAGGTCTTTACCAGATTCCTTTATGTACAACCGTGTAGAACCATATTCTTCTTTCCCATTGCAAGCTGGGTAGGAGGTGGGGGGGTACGAATTCACTAGTGTGGCTACTTGAGTTATGACTGTTGCTCATGGACTTGGGTTCCAGGAGCACAGGGCCTATGTGATGTCCTCACCGCAGTGCCCTGGGGCCCAGCACAGGGCTTGGCAGCTGAGCCTCTCAGCCCCTTCCTGGATTTGGAGTCAAGATGGAATACCTTATAAGGGAGGGCAAGGGCAGCAGAGGTCAGGGAAAATGTGGGAGAGGTTCGACCGGGTGGGGCTTTCAGTTTTGTTCTCTCTCTTAGAATTGCATCTGTGTCTATCCTTCCACACCTCCCACCCTGTGCCATTTCTGTTCCACAGACCCTTGTCCCAACTTCAGCCAGTCCCCCTTTACTTTGCTCTAGTTGCAACTTTTTTTTTTTATTCTGTAAGGTTCTTATTTGTAATAATATGGTACCAAACACCCAAATGTGTCTCTACACCATTCAAGCAACTCTAGGGACAAAATCGGAGGCTTTCTGGCTAACACAGGCAAGAAGAGCTGACCTCCTGTGTTTTCCTGCACAGATGAATTCTTCAGTCAAAGCTGTGCCCCTGGGTCTGACCCAGATTCCAGTCTCTGCGCTCTGTGCAGTGGTGGCAGCAGCCCAGCCCACACCTGTGCCCCCAACCACCACGAGAGATACTATGGCTTCAGCGGGGCATTCAGGCGAGTAGTGTCTGTGCACCACCTTTCTCTTGGGCACCAACCCAGCGAACCTCTTGTCCTTTCATCTTTTCCATCACCCCAGGATCTGGCTGCTATAGTTAGGAGGAGCCAGAATTAGAAAACAGAACGGCAAATTCCCACTGGCTCTAAGGACTCAAGCCCAGCTCCTTTCTGGAGCGCTTTTCTGCAGACCCAGCTGACTTAGGGCACCTGAGGAGAGGCAAGAATGAGGGGTGCAGGATCACAACCCTGGGTCTACTTTTGTTCTTTTCTTCTGTGTGATTGTGGACAAGTCACGGAATCTTTCAGAGCGCCAGTTTAAAATCAGAGGACGGGTACTGGACATGTGCTTCTTACACCTGGCTGATGAGTACATTTTAAAAATAGATATTTCTGGGCTGCTCCAGCCCTTCAAGAAACCTTTATTGAGCACCTACTATGTGGCAGGCACTGGTCTAGGTAGAGGGGTTATAGCAGCAACAAGACACAGGTAGCTCCCCTGTCGCCTGCGTCTTATCTCATGGGGAGAGTAGGACAATAAACATATAAATAAGGGTCAATCACTTCCTGACTGTGCTGAGTGCGGCAAAGGAACAAGGAGGGTGCTGTGGTAGTGACTTGGGTAGACCAAACGAGAGTCAAGAATTTTTAAATAAAATTATACAAGGGGAATTTTGTTTTCCTAGATATAAAAATCACATTTAATACTATATAATACTGTAAGACTATGATCAGTACAGCCTGGTTTGTGTCGAAGAATGACAAATCAGTGGAAGAGAATAGACTTCAAAGACTTATACATGGACACGTTATATTTGGCGTATAACAAAGATAACATTTCAAACTGGGGAAAGATGAACTTGAAAGATCAAATAAATGAGTGTGGCGAACTGGCCCCTGGATCTGGTGGGAGCAGATTCAATAGTGAGTCAGTCCCATAAGCTGATTGGCAGGGGTCGGTGAGGGTGGGGTGAAGGGGTGCTGATCACAGGTGCAGTGATTCCTTTTAGGTGTTTGGATGAGTTGGGGAGGGAGGCCCATTGCTAAGGGCAGTGTGGGATCGAGACAGGGATTATTGCTTTTCAAAAAAGGAAAGAAAGTATGAATGCTGATGAAAAGAGCCCAGTGAATGGAGAAAGACTCCAATTGCATAAGGGAGAGAGGATAACTATCAGAAGGTGCCTGAGAGTGTGGGTGGGGATGGGATGCAGGACACCTGGGGAGGACACTGTTGTAGAGAAGGAGACCTTCACTCCTTTGTGCCTGGAGGGCAGGAAAAGAGCCCTGGAGACTTAGGCTGACAGCTTTGGCAGAGGGAGGCTGGTAGAAAGCTCATGTCATGATAGCTGTATTTTCTCTGGGAAGCAGGAGCACATGGTAGAGTGAGTGTTGGGGAGAGGGTATGTGGAGAGACAGACGCATGCAGGAATTTGAAAAACATTTTAGTCACTGCTCTGTGGAATGGGGAGGTGGTTATCTCAAACAGTGGTTCTCACCACTAGAGCACAGATTCTCCTAGGGGGCTTGTTAAAACACAGATTGCTGTACCCCACCCCCAGAAGTTTCTGATCTAGTAGGTCTGGGGTAGGGCCCCAAGAATGTGCATTTCTGACAGGTTCACAGCTGGTGCCGATGCTGCTGATCCCAGCCCACACGTAAAGAAACACAGATCTAGAGTAGAGTGAGGAAAGCAAGAATGCCCAGGAGAAATGAATGATCAGGAGCTTCTCTGCTCTGCCTCCCTGCTGAGGTACAGACACCTGAGGCAGACCATCATGCTTATTCAGGACTGGGATTATATGAAGGGCAGGAAGAGGAAAGAAATGGGGCAAAGGGAGCTTAGGAAAATTGAATAGGAGTAATTAGTCCTAGCTAAGTATAGAGGGACCTGAAGTTAGGAGAGAGAGAAAACTGGAGAGGTGCTCCTGATAACCAATCACTAATGTCAATTGCCAACTGATTGGATGTCATAGTACTGATTGTTAATGTGTTTGACATTTCTCATAAAGAATGGACCTTAAACAGAGAGGAACAGTTTTCTGGGGATTAAGTGTGAACACATATCTAGTGATGCACATTCACTACTGAGCATTAAGGCTGACTAGGCGTATGGATGTGAAAAGGCTCCTTCAAAATCATGTCTTCCATGTTGATTTTAATCTCTGGTGTGAGTTTTGATCTGACCAGAGAGTCATTCTTGAATATTCCTATTAATAGGAGAACACAAACATCTCCTCTGGAGAAAATGATCCGTATTTAAAATAAGGAACCAAACAGTGGTTATCTACAATGGAAACAAAATAAGCAGGTTTCTTCTTATTATTACATTTCCCCTCGAAGTCTCTGGGACAGCCCGAGTGTTACAGTTGTGTGTGTGGATGTGGTAAGCATTAGGTGTGCCCACTGGCCTCAGGTGGAGGGGGTGTGAGCCTCTCAGTGGTTTCCTCTGGGTGTCTCTCCCTCCCACTCCCATTGGAGCTCCTCACTGATCTGACGCTTGCTTTGCAGGTGTCTGGTTGAAAAGGGAGACGTGGCCTTTGTGAAGGAGATCACCGTCTTCCAGAACACTGACGGTATGTGCCTGTGCTGTCATTTCCTCCCTTGGAAAAAGTCTGGGTCTCTCCTAGGAAGTCACTCCCCAATCGGGCAACTAGGGAAGTTTATTAAAGCATGGCTGGCTCTCTTCATTTATAGGCGTTCCTTATATATTCTGGATACAAGTTTTTGTCAACTATATGATTGACAATACCTTGTTTCTCTCTGAAAGGCTTACCTTTTCACTTTCTTAATGATGTCTTTCGATGAACAGGTATTTTAATGTTTAATGTAGTTCAACTTATCAATCTTCTTTCTGGCTAGTGCTTTTTCAGGCCTGTTTAAGAAACTTTTGCCTTTAACAGGACTGAAAAGGCACTAACCAAAGAGGCTATGAATTTATAACTATGCATTTTTCTCTTTCTTCTATTTTTAAAGTTTAATTATTTCATTTTTCTGTGTCTCTGTGATTCTCCCAGACATTGGTGGTTGGTCACATCCCCCCGGGGAGGGCACCTTGACCAAAGCTGTCAGCTGTGGCTGACCAACCTTCCTCCTCCCCAGGAAAGAGCCCTGAAGCATGGGCTAAAGATCTGAAGCTGGGTGACTTTGAGCTGCTGTGCCTTGATGGTACCAGGAAGCCTGTGACTGAAGCTTGGAGGTGCAACCTGGCCATAGTCCCAAATCATGCTGTGGTCTCAAGGAAAGATAAGGCAGCTTTTGTTAGCAGAATGCTCTTCAATCAACAGGTATGGGCACACAGGAGGTCCTTCTACACGGTCCCCCCAGCCGAGTACTGAGGTCACCTCCAGAACTGACAGGTACACCCAGCCCAGTCTCATACCCTTTCTCCCTGGGCAGATTCTCACAGCCCTGCCTCTGAGGAAAGCAGAAAGCTAGCTGGTAACTATGTTCAATTTGTGCTCTGGGGGTGTCTAGGATATCAATATGGACTGAAAAAGCTTCGGACACATGAGTATCTGAAGGGTCTCCCTAAGACTCACTTACCTCTCTGGGCAGACTCCTGGTATCTCCTGGACTTGTTTAGTTCCTCCATGAGAGTTATCTCTTTCTTCTTCTGCCACAGAAATAAGGGATTTGGCTCAGTGCCCTTCACACTAGGATGAGGAGTTATATATGTGGGAAAAGCAGAATAGAGGCTACTCTACCTGACTTAGGGTGGGTCCCAATGCATTACTGAACCTGGGCAGGCTGAGCACTGCTTTAGGCTTCATGAAAGTTCAAAAGCCAACATTCAGACAACTAATGACCTCTACAGGCAGCCAACAAGGGCTATGAAGTAGCAGGATGCCTAAATCAAATGATCTTAAGGAAAACCCAAAGCCTCAGCTGCCTATCACACTCATACGCCCCATTCCTGGAAGAGCCCCATATGAGTAATCCATGTCTTAGCATATTCTGCCCACATGTTTAGTTAGAGGACTACAACCCAGGGAGAACTGGCAAAACCAGAGACTCTTGGTCAGGGACTCCTGAAGGCATGTCTCCCAAAAGGCAAGCTGCCGCCTTGGCTGTAGGGGGCTGAACAAAGAAAGAGGAGGGGAAGGAAGAGATGGAAATGGTCAGGTGCCTGGGGCACATGTAGAGAATAGAAGAGGCAAGGCAGCAAGGGCTTTGGGCAGCAGAAGACAGGTAGTATGACCCAGGAAGTTGAAAATATCCAGCAGTGACTGGCAGAATTGTGATACAGTGGCTACAAAACTTGAAGCTTTTTTTATTTAGCAATTACTTTACATACATCATCTCCATTTACAAATGAGTAAACTGAGGCTCACTGACACAGTAAAGAAGTTTCCTAAAGTCACATGACAAGGAAAAGCGAGGGCCACGATTTGAACCCAGATGCCGTGTTTTTTTGCCATTAATGGTGCCTCTGAAACTGTTGGCTGTGTCCCAGGTCTCCCGGGGGCTGGAGCTGAGCAGTGCAGCAGACTTAGATCTTCTGAGGCAGAACACACAACCTCGTGCTCTCTGGTGCTGCTGCTCACTCTCTGTCTGTCTGTCTGTGTGTCTGACCCAGGAGCTCTTTGGAAGAGATGGATTTGAATACAGGATGTTCCAGATGTTTCAATCCTCAACTAAGGACCTGCTCTTCAGCGATGACACGGCATGTTTGGCTAACCTTCAGGATAAAACAACTTATCGAAAATACTTAGGACCAGAGTATCTTACGGCCATTGCTAACATGGGACAATGCTTACACTCTGGTGAGTAGAATAAAACACCGAGGAATAATACCATGGGGGTCAAGGTAAACATATTTGTATTAAGGACCATTGTGTGCCAAGCCATGGGCCAGTACTGATGGGAGCACAAAGATGGAGAAGGCTTGCTTCTGGCCCTGCAGGAGGATGCAGACCTACCAGTGAGGTAACTCAATTAGATGGCAGTATAAGAAACTACCTGAAAAATGACCAAATCATTTGAAGGAGAAAGAGAGTGCAATTGAGATCATTTGGAAACTAAACTTGTTTACTTGTGCATTTCCATTTTTTTTTCCTAACAAAATGAAAAGGTATACATGTGTGAGCACTTCAGTGTAGAGAGAGGGTTGGGAAATGACCTATATATATCACTCATAGAGGATCAATTTTCAAAGATTTTAAGTAAAATGTATAAATAATATTAACAGAAACAAAATGAAGTTAGCACTGTATGTGCCCTTTCTAGTTTTATATATACGTATTAGAACGGCATAGTATATATATGTGTGTGTGTGTGTGTTTTAGAATGGTATAGTTGCCTCAAAAAGGATTAAGTTGGAGAAATAAAATTAGAGCTGGGATAATCAAATTGCTGGGAGTGTGCCTGAGTTTTTGTTGAATTATATTTTGTGTTGGAGATGATGAGAGCAGGAGGAAAGGAAAATGTAGGTATTTAAGGATAGCACTGACATCAATTAGGAGATACAGACACAGACACAGAGAGAGAGAGAATTTAAAAAAATTATTATTGGGGTTCCTGGGTGGCTCAGTCATTAAGCATCTGCCTTCGGCTCAGGTCATGATCTCACGATCCTGGGATCGAGCCCCGCATCGGGCTCCCTGCTCCGCGGGAAGCCTGCTTCTCCCTCTCCCGCTCCCCCTGCTTGTGTTCCTGCTCTCACTGTGTCTCTCTCTCTGTCAAATAAATAAATAAAATCTTTTTAAAAAATTATTATTACCTAGCATTTGCTCTTAGAAAGCAGGAACAGAATTGTGTTTAGTAAGCACAGGAAGTACCTAAAAGTCTTTCTCTTATGTTTTGCTTCACAGAACTTCAAGATGCCTGTACATTTCATGTACATTAAAAACTGATCAAAGTGGTTAACCACAGATGCTCAGTGCCTGCAAATATGGTGGGGACACATCCTCACTTGTCTGCATGTGGGCCTCTGTTAACCTCAGTTGTTTTATATAATTATGTGCTGTAACTGATACAAAAATTAAAATGAATAAAAATTATTGTGTCTTCTCAGAAAACTTCATTATATGTTCTCAGATTTTTTGAGGGGAGAAAACTATGTCTTTATACTAGATTTATGCTTCTAAATTTAATATCTATTAGATTGTACTTTCTTAAAGAACTGCACAAGACTAGCTCATCTTCCCACCCTATTCTTTATTTTACTGAAGAGGTGAGTCACTTACATAGAATTTAAGCAATAAATCTGTGTGAAGGGAGTCTGAGTGGTGATTACAAGTGTGCAAAAAAAAAAAAGCATCAGTGTGTGCAGTATCAAGGACTTACATAATAAAAACAAAGGATAAGGAATGAGTTTGTGTATTTAAAAATATATTTGAACATTTAAAATTCATAATGTCAAGTGGAATAAAAATCCTGACTCAGATTAATTGGGAGACATTAAAATTACTGCAAAAATCTAACCCTACTACCCTTTTACAGTCAACTTCCCGAAAGTCTGACTCAATTAAGTCAGTTTCTTAGTCAAAAGTCAGAGATTCTGCCATATCTAGTATTACCATAATTGCAGTTTATGGTAATGACTCAATAAATATTGAATGGGACCCTAAGTTATATATTGTTAAATGTTAGTTTTATGAGTGTGAACTTCTGTTTCTTTCTGTGAAAGAGTAACCAGTACAGGACTTGCCCTCTTTCCATAAACAACTAAAAAACTGGACAAAGTATATGAAACAACCATTGGACAATAGCAGCACAGGACTCCGGTCCCTGAGAGAAGGGAAAGAAAAGAGGTAAGCAGAATGATGACCCTACTTTTTGCCTGGAGGAAGTTTCCAGATGATGACCCAGGGAGGGGGAACCCAAGAAAGCCTGTCACATTGAGTTGAGGAAACAGAGGTAAGAGCTTGGAGAAGCAAGATGACTGGAGTTTGTATACAGAAGACATCTGTAGAAGAGTCCTCCTTGAATGTTTGGTGAAATACTAATCTGCATGAGTGTAGAATGAAATTGAAATCCATCAGACTAGACAAAGAATAACTGTGAGAGACCTATAAGCTGAACAATTCCGCGCCCACACAGAGCTAGGAATCATTTGTGTTCCTACTATAACCAGAGTGAAGAGACCTAATTGAATATCTAAGGATTTTACTGAAGGTCAGGCCTTGGATGGGAGGATAAATAAAGTACCTGTAGACTAAGGGCTTCTCTATAACCGCACTGAGAGTGAAACTAGCCTTGGTAGGATCCAGCTGATCTGTAAGTAACTTAACTTCCTTCTAAAACAAGCCTCAATACACATAAAGAAAGACAACAAAATCTAAATATTCGGAAACATAGCTTACGTAATATCTAGCATCAAATGCAAAAATTACCAGATACGCAAAGAAGCATAAAATGTAACTCAGAGTCAGAAGAAAAATCAACCAATAAAAACACACCTAGAGGGGCACCTGGGTGGCTCAGTCGGTTAAGTATCAGACT
>NW_028045853.1:0-432 GCF_054177405.1 Leptonychotes weddellii
AGCCACGGGGCTCCTACCCAAAGAAGAGTCAATGGCGAGTGAGCCGATGGCACAGATCCGCTTGTCCTCATTTCAAAATAAAGAGACAAAAGACATACATGGTCCTCTCATAAGAGACTCTTAATCTCAGGAAACAAACTGAGGGCTGCTGGAGTGGAGGCGGGTGGAAGGGATGGGAGGGCTCGGGGATGGACACTGGGGAGAGTATGTGCTATGGTGAGCGCTGTGCACTGTGTAAGACTTTTGAATCACAGACTTGTACCTCTGAAACAAATAATACATTATATGTTAATAATTTTTAAAAAGAAAAAAAAGAAGTAAATAACAGAAAAACTAATGCTATAGAAGTGCCAGTAGTGACTAAATTTTCGAAGTTAACACAGAAGGCTTTGAAACTGTGACATGATAACAAGATTTTGTGATCCTCTGAAA
>NW_028045854.1:0-432 GCF_054177405.1 Leptonychotes weddellii
TATATAATTCTTTCATATTTAAACAAAATCTATTTAAATCACCCTGTTGGAATAAACATGCTTTTTTCACTTAACCACCAAATACTTGACTTCATACATATCTCAAGTTCTGCAGATGTCTTTGTCTCTCTAGTTTCAGTTTCAGAAGTGGAATATAGTTTACTTTGCTTGATTACCTCCACCCACCAAAAAAAAATTTTAAAAAAGTAAGATAAAAATGTGCACACATGAAATTCATATACACAGAACTTAATACTGTTTTCAAGAAATTGGAGGAGGGGCAAGTTTGCATCACAGCAAAATAGATTAAAATACAATATTTAAAAATTCCTGTTCATAAAGGCATCTGCTAATTTACTTCTGAAAATTTCTTTTTTGACCATGTTCCCACCACTCCAGACTCCAAATTCCAGTCATACTCTATGGTTTCCA
>NW_028045855.1:0-432 GCF_054177405.1 Leptonychotes weddellii
AGCCCTACATCGGGCTCTCTGCTCAGCGGGAAGCCTGCTTCTCCCTCTCTCACTCCCCCTGCTTGTGTTCCCTCTCTCGCTGTTTCTATCAAATAAATAAATAAAATTTTAAAAATAAAAAAATAAAAAATAAATAAATCAGTGACTCAGGCCTGCATGCTAATGCAGCATTTAGAAAAAAAAAAAAAAGAATAGCTTTATCATATCATAAAATAGAGACAATTTACAAAGTTCTTACATATAAAATTTGACTCTTGAAAAAAATGTAGATTTTCGAAAGTTGACTTTTTCCTTTCCCCACAACCCTTTGCTTTAGATCCCAAAGGATTTGTTTAATGAAGGATTTAGGAAGAAATCTGAGGAGATGAACACAGAAATAAATCTTCTCAGAAATGTCACTGAGGTTACTAGAAAGGATAAAACTCCCTGGAT
>NW_028045856.1:0-432 GCF_054177405.1 Leptonychotes weddellii
CTGCTGAGCAGGGAGCCCAATGCGGGACTCGATCCCGGGACTCCAGGATCATGACCTGAGCTGAAGGCAGTCGCTTAACCAACTGAGCCACTCAGGCGCCCCCATTTGTTTATCCTTTTGACAGTACTATATAATGATTTATTCTAGGCTTATAACAAATTTTGATATCTGAAAAGAATCTCTTTATTTTTTTTCTTCTTCTTCCATTCTGTCTTGACATTCTTGGTACGTTCTTCCTTCATATGAATTTTAGAAAGAGTTTATCAGACTCTACAAAAAAACTATGTTCAGGTTTGATTGAAAGTGCAATTTGGAGAGATATACTGTCTTTATGAAAGTGACTCCTCCAATTCATGAACATGGTTTGTATCCTCATTTATTTAGATGTTCTTTAAAATATTTAAATAACATTTTATAATTTTGCTTATAAAA
>NW_028045857.1:0-432 GCF_054177405.1 Leptonychotes weddellii
GCTGTGGCCCCAGCCCAGGCACCCTGATTAGACCCTGATGAGAGACTCGAGGCCCGGAGAGGTAGAATGACATGCCCAAGGACACACAGTAATCTGTTGGCAGGGCAGGTGCCAGGTCTCCCGACCCCCGGACAGACATGGTCCTCTTGCATCACGCTACAAGTGACAGAAACTTTGCCCAACTTTTGCCAAACTCACCAGCCCACCGACTCCTCTGATGAACCAGAAAGTTCCAGGGAAACTCTGACTTACCAGTTACATTCGGGAGGAACCAGCTTGCTTAGCTCTTCTAGTGATTTCTCCGACCTGTATTCCTGGCAGGCAGCACATGGAACATGATAATCAAGGGTGGGAACTCCACACTGTCACACCATGGTTACCCTGACCAAGACCACAGGAACTAATTACACACCTGGATGAAGGCGACAGTGA
>NW_028045858.1:0-432 GCF_054177405.1 Leptonychotes weddellii
GGCTCAGATGGTTGAGCGTCTGCCTTCGGCTCAGGTCATGATCCCAGGGTCCTGGGATCGAGTCCTGCATCGGGCTCTCTGCTCCTTGGGAGCCTGCTTCTCCCTCTGCCTGTCTCTCTCTCTGTCTCTCATGAATAAATAAATAAAAATCTTTATAAAAAAAAAAAAAGAACCCATCAAGGTTGGAATCAGCTTCTTCCACATTCCTGTTAATTTTGACCTTTGACCTTTTTCCATGAGTCATGAATGTTTTTTTTTTAATAACACTTCATTTATTTATTTGAGAGAGAGCAAGAGCAAGAGCAGGAGGAGTGGCAAAGGGAGAGGGAGAAGCAGACTCCCCATTGAGCAGGGTGCCCAACGTGGGGCTCGATCCCAGGACTCGGGGATCATGACCCAAGCAGAAGGCAGATGCTTAACTGACTGAGCCAC
>NW_028045859.1:0-432 GCF_054177405.1 Leptonychotes weddellii
GCTGTGGCCCCAGCCCAGGCACCCTGATTAGACCCTGATGAGAGACTCGAGGCCCGGAGAGGTAGAATGACATGCCCAAGGACACACAGTAATCTGTTGGCAGGGCAGGTGCCAGGTCTCCCGACCCCCGGACAGACATGGTCCTCTTCCATCACGCTACAAGTGACAGAAACTTTGCCCAACTTTTGCCAAACTCACCAGCCCACCGACTCCTCTGATGAACCAGAAAGTTGCAGGGAAACTCTGACTTACCAGTTACATTCGGGAGGAACCAGCTTGCTTAGCTCTTCTAGTGATTTCTCCGACCTGTATTCCTGGCAGGCAGCACATGGAACATGATAATCAAGGGTGGGAACTCCACACTGTCACACCATGGTTACCCTGACCAAGACCACAGGAACTAATTACACACCTGGATGAAGGCGACAGTGA
>NW_028045860.1:0-432 GCF_054177405.1 Leptonychotes weddellii
AAATATATTCTAAAAAACAAAACAAAAGACTAGTGAGTCATGAGAAAAATCAACTCATGAAAATCAAAAATAAAATGTTATAGGGAGAAGGAAAGATGGCAGAGGAGTAGGGGACCCTATTTCAACTGGTCCCCGGAATTGAGCTGGATATCTACCAGACCACTCTGAGCACCCAAGAAACCAACCTGAGATGTAAGAACATCTGGATCTCTACAAGCAGAATATCGCAGGGGGTTGGTTTTGAGGTACAAAGCTGGGAGCCTTGATTCTGTGGGCAGATATCAGAGGATAAACAGCAGCAGGAGGGTGCCTGGCTGTGGGGATCCTACACCACCGGTGAACGACAGCCTCGTGTGCTGCGGACGGGGCACAGACTCGCAGACCGGTAGCGGCGGGGAAAGGACTTTAGGGCAGCCCCCGGGGCAGAAACCC
>NW_028045861.1:0-432 GCF_054177405.1 Leptonychotes weddellii
CTAAGATGATAATTAAATTGCTATTGGGCTATGTAATTATTTTGTTGTGCCAGATCTAATGGTGCCAGGTATAGAAATGAGAATGAATGGGAATGTTGTGCTTTGGGTTTTTTTTTTGTTTGGGGGGGGAGGCAGGCATTTTATTGAATTGTTTCAATGAAAGCATGTTATTCAAATTCTGAGTTTCTCTACTAAAACAATCACCTGCAATTTATTTATTTATTTATTTATTATTTTTTTTTTTTTAAAGATTTTATTTATTTATTTGAGAGAGAGAGAATGAGAGACAGAGAGCATGAGAGGGAGGAGGGTCAGAGGGAGAAGCAGACTCCCCGCCGAGCAGGGAGCCCGATGCGGGACTCGATCCCAGGACTCCAGGATCATGACCTGAGCCGAAGGCAGTCGCTTAACCAACTGAGCCACCCAGGCGCC
>NW_028045862.1:0-432 GCF_054177405.1 Leptonychotes weddellii
AAATCTTTAAAAAATAAATAAATAAATAAATAAATAAATAAATAAATAAATAAAATAAATAAAAAATAAAAACTAAACTAAAAATGTCATATTCGTTTTATAGATAGTGTTATTTAAAATATATCAGGGAAAATGAAGGGGGGGAATCGGAGAGGGAGACAAACCATGAGAGACTATGGACTCTGAGAAACAAACTGAGGGTTTTAGAGGGGAGGGGGGTGGGGGGATGGGTTAGCCCGGTGATGGGTATTAAAGAGGGCACGTACTGAATGGAGCACTGGGTGTTATACGCAAACAATGAATCATGGAACACTGCATCAAAAACTAATGAGGTAATGTATGGTGACTAACATAACATAATAAAATTAAAAAAACGTATCAGGGAAAAGGAATAAAAATGAATCTTTGGAGAGAGGATTGGGAAATACTGCT
>NW_028045863.1:0-14926 GCF_054177405.1 Leptonychotes weddellii
CTCAGTTTGTTTCCTGCAATTAAGAATTCCTCATATCAATGAGATCATAGGTATCATAGGTTTTTTTATGGGAGCCGGACATGCTCTAGACCGGGGAAAGCAGAAGTGAATACCAGCATTCCAGATGGGTTCCCACGTGATAGGGTTGCGGCACTCGCAACTCGACGCAGGGCTAACAAGGGCTAACAACGTTTCAGAATTTCAGGTAATGGTTCCGTTCCAACCGACCCAAGACATTTAACTAAAATGACCCAACCCAACACATTTAAATAAAGTGAGGAAAGAAACAATGTGTTCAGGTCCAAAAAGTCAACAAGTTCCTTAGGAAAAACTCCCCCAAACAATAGAGTTGTCAGAGATATGCATACAAAGTGTCAGTCATCGTTCTCCATACTAGACTACTCTGTTCTTATGCAACCTTGTCTTGCAGCCTCCTTTAATCTGAACACCTACAATGCAGGGAATCCGAAAGATCAGAGGTGGCTATTGATTTCTTTAAAACTTTTATCTATTCAGGTTATGCTACATCACTGACCTTCACGTGGCTCTTAGGGGCCAAAGTTTTGCTCTCAGTTTTGCAAAGAGGAGTCCCCAAAGAGGTGGTGAGTTTCTTGGAAAGAACAAAGGATTCAAAGGTAGAATATAATTTGCTCCTCTTAACCTGCCAGGTGCTTTTGGATTAATTACTTCGAATGCCTTTGGATCTCCATTTCTTCACCTGTAACAAGAAGACAATAGCCAGGACCCTATCCAACCCTCAAAGGTTTGCTGTGATGATCAAATTCAATTTATCCGTGGAGATGCTGTTGCAAATGATAAAGCTCCAGAACGTCATGAGAAACTTCTAGGTCTTAAAATTTACATACCCTTATCCAGTATCATTTTTAATCTTAGCCCTTCATATAAACAATCCTGGAGTGTCTGAAAGAACACTGTGTGAGTTACCTACTACCAGGCAACAAAGTAACTCCCAAACTTTGTGGTTTACACATGCTTCTGCAGACAGCAGCTACCTCACCAACTCAAACGTGAGACAGAGGAGAAAGCGACTTCCATCTTGCTCATCAGGGGTTTGGGGAGGGTCTCCGTCCCAGCCACGGACCCTCTGGCATGAGCCGATCCGCACCTGCGTGGTGACCACTGTCTGCTCCCCCGTGCAGAAACGTGAGGAGCCGGCGGAGTATTCAGGTGACTTGGGTTTTATCTTTAACTTGAGCCTCTGCACTTCTTCCCAAGGTGGAAAATTAAAGGCTTGATGGATGAGGTGTTTGTGCCATTTAGCTGGCCTAGTTTATACACCACTGGCGAGGAAATAGTGCACCCAAGATGGAACAAGTAAGGAATAATAAGGACCACTTATGAAGAATGAATGTGATGTGGGAAATGGAAAGGAAAAAGGTATCAGGTTGCCCAAGAAAGGCAGGCAGAACAGCCCACAGAACAGCCTGTCACCGGGTCTCTGAGAAGAGAACCAAGTCAGGGGTCTGAAGGACTCATTTAAAGCTATCAGAATAATCTCTGGGGCTAAGAGACTGCCTTTCTTCCACACTCTGTTTTTTTTTTTTTTTTTTTTCCTCCTCTGGGAAGTATTGCTGCATTTCGTCCTGAACAAAGACCTCAAGTGTCTGGCCAAGTCGGGGAGCTGGGCTGCCATCGCAGAAAGCGTGGTGCTCGTCGACAAGAAGGTGGCAGGGGAGAGGGGAGATGAGTTGTCCGGATGTGCGGGGGTGCGTGCTGGAAGCCCGCGGCGGCTAGCGCAGACCTCTCTCCTCACCTTGGCCCACTGTGCTAGCTGCTCGTGTCTTCTCGGACCACCCCCATCTGTTTTCTATATATTCACTGACTGTACTGTTTACAAAGATGCGCCGCTACCACCCTCTTAAAATAGTTTAAAGCCTTCCCGTTGTTCTTCAGATAAAGAAGGAGCCACGTCTCCGTGGGCTGGCCTCCCCTTCCCTCCACCCTCTCTGCCATCCCGTGGGCTGGGCTTCCGTGGGCTGGTGTGCCACCTTGGATCCTGGGAGCCAGGGTAGCCCCTAGGGGTACCTGCGCGGGAGACAAGGGTCTGTGCCAGGAACTGATCTAGATAAGAATACAGAGGTGAAAGCTGGGCTTCGGAGGGCAATGCAGAGCGGAGGCACCAAATCTTCCCAGACTCCTCCAGGACAGAAAAATACACTTTAATGTGCGCAGCCCTAAACAAGGTCTCTTACAGAAGCAACTGACCCATAGCCTAAGCGATACCTGCTCTGATTATGAGTTCTTTACTACCACACGCCTCTCCATAGTGTTTGCCAGGGTTGCAACAAGATATTTCCTGCCATAGTTATGGTTGACTTATTTTTTCAACTTTTCAAGTGGACGATGAATCCCGTGAGGTCAGGGTCCATAGCTGTCCGGTGAACCCTAATATCCTCAGTGCCTGGCGACCCTCAATAATTATTTGATTAACGAGTGCAAATACAAAACTTCAGGTTAACACTCTGAGACCCTCCAATCAGGCTTAGGTAGTCGGAAGCTTCCTTTCCGTGAGGGTTTCACAGGTATTCGGAAGGCAACACCGGAAGACTCCCTACTTCCCAAGCCTTTGGGGGAACAGCCGGAGCCTTCCTGCTCCCTGCAGGTCTGAGCTCCAGGTGCCAGCCTGGCATGAAGTATCAAGATGAAGCCGAGCTGTATTTCCGACTGCCTAGCAAGCCTCAGCCTTGGGCAAAGCTATGAGGTTCCTGCCAACTGGAATGCCATCTCAAGAAGATGTCTGTTTGTCTGGCAGTGCTTAGCTCAACACTGGCAAGCAAATGGCTTCACGCATCCCTCACTGGGTGAACGCTACGTCCCCTGTCCTTTATTCCAGCCCTGGAGAGGATGAGAACCCGAGGGGACGGCAGGTGCGGGGTTAAGTAGTATTGGAGCATGACGGTGGGCTTGGTTTCTACTGTAAGCCCCTACCAACGCCTGGGGGCACCCCCTCACTGCTCCCAAGACGCCATCCTTCTAGCATATGCAAACTCTCTGAACATAGGCCTTCATCTGCACAATCTAACTCCACAGAGCATAACAAGCATTGTTCATTTACCCAGTCGTTCAGCAAATAACCTTCATATTCTTAACACAGAGCTCGGTGATCCTGGCTCCTCTTCTAAACCACAGACAAGACAATCCAAGTCAACATATCACTGCAAAGGCCATTCATGTGTTCGTTCACTCAGTGAGTATTCTGTCTCTTCTCTGTGCCAGGAACTGATCTAGATAAGAATACAGAGGTGAAAACTATGGGCAGGCCCCTCATGGAGTCTACATTCTTGTGGGGAGGGACAGATGGTAAACAAACAACGTCATTTCACATTGGTGAGTTCCAGAAAGAAAGTCAATCAGATGATCGGTGTGCATGGTCACAGACTGCCTCTCTGAGAATATGACATCTCAGCTAAGACCTAAAGATCAGAATGATCAACTCATACAAAGAGTCTGGTCAGAAGAAATGGCAGGTGCAAAGGCCCTGTGGCAGGAACAAGTTAGACTCATAAAGGACAGGCTTCCCAGAGGCCACGGTAAAGGAAGATGGGTGATTGATGAAGGAAGCATAGGGGTCAGATCAGGGGGGTGGGCAGGGCCAGATCACCAAGGGCCTTGAAGGTCACGGTCAAGGCCTGGGGTTTTACTCTGGGTGTGGTGGGAAGCCCTGAAAGTTCAGACCAATAGGGCGTTCCGTGATCTGATTATACTTTAAAGAGAACATAGTACTTGGGCTGTTTTGAGAAGAACAAGTTCAGCTTAGGTGAGCTCAGCTTAGGTGAGAATTTACAAGGGACCTAACTAGGGTCTGTGCACAACACGTGTTTACAAACAGCCACCGTTCACACAGCAGAGGAACTACACACCCAAGGGGGACGCTCCAGAAACATGGCAGGTCCCGGGGCCACAAATGCCACTCCAGAGCTTCCCAGGAGGGACTGGGGTGGACTGGGACCAACACCCTAGAGGTCCACACCATGATTCCCACGTTAAGGGTTGCTCTCAGGCAACTCACTAGCCAGGTCACCTGCGAGGAAACAAAATAGGAGCATCGAGAGGCCCAAGGGCCTGTTAGCAACGTGTGGGCGAGGGTGATGGTGGCTTGACTCATCAGGCCAACACATCAGTGTCCTCATTCACCTATGCCCACACCACTCTGCTCGGCACATTTCCAGAATTTATCCCATAGATAAGAGTCACAAAAGTGCAAGATGGTGTTTGGACAAGGTTGATCAAAGTAGGATCTCCAAGCAGAGGACAGAATCACCTAAAGGCCAGTTGGTAGGGGTTGGTTTAGATAAGCGATGCTGTATGCCATAATAAGCCAATGCTTTTAAAAGGATAGTAAAGAACTTCATGGGCTGACAGGGAAAAATTACAAGATATGTGAGTGGGTGGAAAAAAGAAGCAACGTTGCTTAAAGGTGAAGTAGGGGAGGACATATGTATGAGTGTGCATGTATGTGCACATGTGAATGAGTGTGCACATGCATGCATGAGTGTGTGCATGTGTATGTGCGCGTGTGAATAGTGTGTGCGTGTGAATGAGTGTGTGTGTGCATGTATGAGTGTGTGCGTGCTTTCACATGCAGACAGTGTCTTTGGAAAGGTAGATGATGAAGTGCCGATGTTGGTGGCCCCCGGGAAGGGAGCTGGGTAAGTGGAGGGCAGCAGTAGATTTCTGCCCGTGGGCTTGTCTACATTTTGAATTTGGAACTGTGTGACTACATCACCTTTCTTCTCCCACTTCTCCAAAAAAAAAATAATAATAAATTAAGAGCAAAAAATAATAAAAGCAGAAGCAGAAAATGTGCCTTAGTAAAATGACAAATTACAACAAGCCTTCGACCTTTGGGTTGGCTTATAAATAGTCAAAGCCAGGCACATTGGCCCCACGGGTGTCCGGAGGCTACCTCTGCCTCTCTGGCATCTGTCTCCGCCGTCCCTTATGCCCTCGGGCAGCCCTGAGGGTGGGAGCAATGCCCAGAGCCAGCCAGCTGCTGAGACTCCAGGTAGAGTGTGAGCCAAGAGGAAGAGCAGGGGGACGAGGAGGACGGTGAGCAGGATCGAGCCCCGGTGGAATGCTGGGGACGAAGTCCAGGCCAGGGGGAAAGTGCGGCTCCGTGACTGGCACGTGCCCCCACGGGAAGGAGTGCCGTGTCTTGTCACAGTTACAATGCCAGGAAGTCGGAGCCACCGTGTGAAAATGTCAGGAAGAACTTCAGGAAGCTTCACCCCGTGGAGAATACAAGAGCCAAGGGCCTCTGTGGGCACTGACTGTAGACCGACATCGTTAATACCCACGAGCTCCCCGTGACAAAAGTACTACTGTTATTTATCATCCCATTTTCAGATAAGACCCAAAGACACTGAGTCGTTTGCACAAAACCACACAGGTCCCAAGGAGAAGAGCTGAGCCTAGGGTCCACATTGCCTGGCGGGCTCCGGAGGCCACGCTATTATTTACAGCACCATTTTGCTTCCTGGGATGCTTGGGGATGGAGGCGCTGCATGAGCGAAGCTTTTCCCATTCAGGCAGAAAAGAACATTAAAGTTTTAGAAAAGGGAAATACGATTGATCTTGAGCCAATGAGAGGGCTAGGGGCGCTGGCCCCCGTGAGATCCACAATCACGTATAACTTTTGACTCCCCCAGATTTAACTACTAAGAGCCCGCTGTGGGCTGGAAGGCTTGCTGATGATGTAAACAGTCGATGAACGCTGTAATCTACACCGTGTGCTCACAACAGTGGAAGCCAGAGAAAAGATGTTACTCAGAAAATCGTAAGGAGAGAATCCGTGTACAACCCCGTGCTGTATTTATGAAATTCTCTGCATGTACGTGGACCCACGCACTTCAAGCCGGCATTGTTCAAGGGCCAGCTGTGGTTCACTCCCTCCGCCCTTTGCCATTGTCTCGTAAAGACCCGTCAGGTATGAGAAGGGCCCTCAATCTAAACAAAAGTCCCTGAATTTATTTATTTATATATTTTTAAGGATTTTATTTATTTATTTGTCAGAGAAAGTGAGAAAGAGAGAGCACAAGCAGGGGGGAGGGGCAGGGGCAGAGGGAGAAGCAGGCTTCCCGCTGAGCAGGGATCCCGACACGGGACTCGATCCCAGGACCCTGAGATCATGACCTGAGCTGAAGGCAGACACTTCACCGACTGAGCCACCAGGGGCCCCTAAAATTCCCTGAATTTGAAGGGGCTCCGGTGGATGGAGCCAGCATCTTGCGGCAGCTCAGCGGGGCCCAGAGGACTCTGAGCACCTCGGGCGTTGCACACAGGGGGGCACCGCGGGGCTGCCGGGCTGCTCTCTGAGGACCAGCAATGGGATGGCTGCATCGGGGACATTGCGCAGGGTGTCTCCATGGTGAAATCATGGGTCTGAGAGCCACCTGCTCAGGTCCGGGGCCCAGGGAGGGCACCTCAGCCTCCCCCTACAGTCAATGACTGGTCTGGCGAGAGCTCGAGACACCTTAACCTGCCCCAGTAAGTCATCCCAGGACAGATGCTGAGATAGATCTACTTTATACATGTTCCCTTTGGACTGGGGACCACATGTCAACCTGTGGCAGAAGGAAGAAGAGAGAAACCCTCCCTTCCGGCCAGAAAAAGCCTTCACTGAGGCTCAGGTGCAGAGAGCCGAGAAGTCAGCCTCTGGAGGTGATGAGGGGTTGGGCTCTGGGAGGGGCCCTTTGGGGTACGAGGACAAGCCCGGCCACGCATCTGCACTCGGGCAGCTTTCCGTGGTGCTGGAAGACGCAGGATCAGACAGAGCGGGGTTCAAACGCAGGCCTGGCCCCGAGGAGCTGGGGGACGGGGAAGCAGTTCAACCCTCTGGGCACCCGGGGCTCAGGTTATATGTCGCTGTGTCATAAACTGCCCTCCAAACTTAGCGGCACGAAATGATCATTTTACTGTCTCTGTGATTCAAGAATTCTGGAAGGGCTGGGCGGGGTGGCCGGCCGGACACCACTGTCTCCCAACCAGGGTTCTCCCCCGGGTCTCTGCACACGGGCTGACTGCTGACTCCCCCAGCCACACAGCATCCTTGTGCTCACACGAAGCCAGTCACAAAAGCCTCCCCATTTTCAAGGGGCAGGACAAAGGCTCCACCTTGTAATGGGTGAGTAGCGACATTCAGAAGACCTTGCAGGTGGGGACGTTGCGAATGTGTCCGTTGCCTACATTTTTGGAAAACACAGCCTCTCATACACGGGGTCATCATTTGAGAACTGAGTGGACCGCCATTCACCATGTGGGGTCTGGGGAAGCAGAGGGTGACATGCACAAAATGTCCAACGTTGCGAAGCCTCTTCCAGGTGCCATGGTTTTAACTCCCAGTGTCTTGTCTTTCTCTATAGAAGCTGATTTCCTTTGGGGAGGCTGGCTCCCTCCACTGTAGGCAGGCTTGCTGGGATGAAAACCCACGGATACTGGACGCCACAGCTTTTCACCATGGGATGGAGGAACCCAACGGCCACTGCAGACGTCAGATCAACATCTGAGGCCAGAGCCAGCCCTTTGGTCTCCAGGAACATCTCCTCTTCTACTGAGCTTCTCAAAGCTTCTTCTCTACCTTTTCTCCCACTCCCAGGAGCTTCCAGCACATTCTCTTGGGAGAGTTTAGTTACTATAAATGCCAGAACACGCCAATAACCTCAACCATGTTGGGCTTTAGCCTTCGGCGCAGGCTGAGCGTGGGAAAGAAGGGAGTATTTTACCGAGAACACACACAATGTGCACATCAAGAAATTCTCCTGCCACGGGGGCTGATGTCAGCCTGCTGAGGATGTAGAGTGGGCTGTGGGGGGACACTTCTGATTTCTTCCTCTGGGGACCTGGAGTGCACACCCATGCCACCGACTGGGAGATTTTCATTTGCGGAAATCTGCCTGGTGCACTTTCTGTGGTATCTTCAAATCTTTCTTCAGGGGAAGACTGGGTCTGGGCAGTTTCCTTCGGGGAAAAGCAGATTATCTTGGTGTACCATTCCCCTAAGCTCTGCTGATTCTGTTTACACGAAGCAGCTATGAGAACATTCATATTCCAGAATCCTCCAAAAACAAACAGCCGAGCAGTTACAAATATAAGATCTGCAATTGAGACTGAGTAAATGAATACTAATGGGCATTTTAGTCACCGTTCTCTGGGATTTTTGCTTTTTGAAAAGCTTCCGCCCTTTTATTACCTGCCTGATTGACTTGTCTCCCCTGCAGCCAAGCTGAAGCCTGATAGGCTTGGGGGAGGGGAGATGAGGGGGGCGTCAGCTGGTGGTCCAAGGAAATGCACGGACCCGGAATGTCTCCAGTGTAGACCAGCTGGAGAACGCTGGCTGACCTGCTGCCCCGCCAAACAGAAGGTGGGCGATAAGAAGAGGGATGAGGGACACCAGGCCCCAGGCAGGTGCCCTGGAGGGCTGCCCCTAAAGACAGCCAGGGGCGAACAAGAATAAGGAACCAGAGGACAGACGTGTGTTAACAACATCTGCTGGAAACACAGGGGAGTCTGCGCACCTTTATCTTCAGGAGGGATCCCGTGCGGAAAATGGGGAAGTGGAATCTCACAAAGGGCTGGCCTCACTTCGAAGTCCCTCTAAAAGAGGCAGACCATCTAGGTCGGGATGGCTCTTTTGCTACAGACTTTACCCCTTGAGGATACAGACAACCAACCCCCTAGCACACGCAGGTGTGATTTCCTCCAAAGTGGAGTGCATGATGGGCTCGGACGGGCAGCTACTGTGCAGGACTCACTCACTGGTGAGCCACGTTCCTCAACAGTATTCCTTTTCTGGGATCCGCACAGTGATTTTTACAAATCTGAGCAAATGTTTACAAACTGGGAGATTTCACATGACAGTCTGGATTTTCAGCTTTTCTAGAGAAGTCTGGAGATTGGGCAACGCGGGGCCTGCATTCCCCCCAGGGAGGCTCCAGAGGGAGGAGGGGGCACTCCTTGTAGGCAGGCGCACTCTGACCTGCTCTCCGTGCACGCAGGGCCCACCCCCTCCCTTCACCTGGCCGGCAGCCCCTGCAGACGGCCCTGAGCTCCGCCACATGGCCAGCGTCTCAGCCTGCAGCCGCTGGGCTGAGCGCCCAAATCTGTGGCCTGAGTTTACAAGTCTCTAGGGGACCCTGCCATCTCCCAGGAAGTGGGAGGCCCAGGGAGGGGCCATAGAGGTATAGAGATGTGCACTGCCGATTTATTTCTATGAAAAGTTAGCAACCACGATGCCCTGCAGCAGGAAACTTAGTAATTACTTTACTTAGTAACTTGTTAGCCAGCCAGGTAAATAACCAAGTTTGGGGCAGGCTTTGGCCATGTTACTTTACAAACGGAGACATGTCACAGTCTGGTCCCAACTGTATAAAAATACTTACATGCACAATAACAGTTACAGCGAACATAAGGTGTGGAATATGGGTTTACAAAATGTGTTTTTGAATATGTTTTTCTGAGGCTAAAAGTGACATATGGGCATGGAAGAAAATAAGGCTAATAAAAAGACAAGGAAGCAACATAAGGTCTCAGTTGGAGCTAATGCATCTTGAAGGCCTGCAGAACGTTTACTCTCCCTTTCCAGCCCCCGAGCAGGTGCAGGGATGTCACTGCTACGAGCAACAGGGTTCGTATGTTGGAATCGTAGCTGTTCACGCGTTCACCTTTAACTCACGCGGTAGACCTGAGCGTTTTCCACTTATTTATAGACATGAAAGTTATTTTAAAAGAAAACTTCTTTTTCTCATTTGCGCAAATATTCAGTGGGATGCTTCCTCCCTCTGCCTTCATTTCTTTTTTTCACCTGCCCAGTGGTGTGCTGACTCTGTTCGAGAAACCATGAAAAAGATTTACTGAAATGGTGTATACAAAGCATTCTGTAAAATGCCGGGCATTATGAAGTATACAGAGTACAGTTTTCATACTTTCAAGCATGATGAAGGATAGAGTATTACTGCTATTTACATTTTTATTTTTAAGATACTATGTTTCCTGGAAGAGATTATAACAGCAATATTTGAATAACAAAGCCCAGGGCGCCTGGGTGGCTCAGTTGGTTAAGCGACTGCCTTCGGCTCAGGTCATGATCCCGGAGTCCCTGGATCGAGTCCCGCATCGGGCTCCCTGCTCGGCAGGGAGTCTGCTTCTCCCTCTGACCCTCCTCCCTCTCATGCTCTCTGTCTCTCATTCTCTCTCTCTCAAATAAATAAAATAAAATCTTAAAAAAAATGTATTATTAAAAAAAAAAATAAATAAATAACAAAGCCCAACAGGAAAATTTTTAAATGCCCAAGTGAACCGATTTGAGTGAATGTGTGCAGTAAACATAAGCATGGGGTGTGAGGCTCAGTGGAGAGTCATTTAGGTGGAACCGGGGGACCTCCCCCGCCCCGGGGAGCCAGCCTCCATCATGGCCACAGAGCTCCACCGTGGAGCTCCCTGCAGTTCAGACACACGGAGTCTCTGGCATCAGCCTGAGCTGCAGAGAGGAAGGCTCACGGAAAGCGCCAGGTAGAATTGTGCGTCAGATAAAAGTGCGGTGCTGGGGTCGAGGGCAGTCACGGTCAGCCGCACCTCCCTCCAGGTCGGGGTCACCCCCCAGGCTTTATGAGGGTCTTGCTTGGTCGAGCCCCAGCTGCTCACACCAGCCCTGCTACCCAGGTTTGAAGAAAAATTCAGCATGGGGAAGGAGATAAAAGGCCAAGCAGGAGATGCTCCCTCTGGAACATTCAAGAGCGTGGCAGAGTGCACCCCTGTGTGGCAGCCGGCCGGCCACATCCTTCATCCTCTTCCTGCGGACACCGAGACATTTGCTTCCTGCTCGGTTCACTCAGACTCACGGCGCCGGTGTGGGGGGATCTGGACAGAACGGTAAGTGCTCCACTGGCCTCACACCCTGTGAGTATGAGCTATGATCTAGGAGGTTGTTAACTGAGTTTGCATGATTGCGGAGATGCTCAGACTGCTAAAATATTCATCTCGGGGCTAGAAACGAAATGCAACACAATTAGGTGTGGGTGTGGACAGTTGCCAACTCTCCTCCCGGATCCGAGGGTTTACGGACGGATGGTGGCAGGACCCTGAGCCCAGAGGTTCCGGGCTCTGGGGAGAAAGGGTTCCATCGACAGGAAGGCCTTGGTGGGCAGCCTTCCTAACAAATTCTTCCCCCCAGTTGTACACGTAAGAGGCCATTCCACCAGGGAAAGAAGCAGGGCCCCTCATGTTTCTGAGAATCCCACACTGGGTTTTTTAGAAGCAGACCCTGAGACATGGATCCACGTGTAAGTGAGTACTACAGGTAAGGGGTGGGGAAGAGGGAAGCCGTTCATGCAAGGGAAGGTGTGTGGTCGGAAAAAGTGCCAGCCTCCCGCGTCCCTGGGGGGCTCTGCAGCGTCCATCACCACTGACGGTTGTCTGCGCCCGAGTAGAGGGAGGTGGGTTTTTCTCCTGCACATCCATCCATCATGTGCAAGGACTGACCGCCGAAGAGGAAAACTCTGGCTTTCCCAATAGTCTCAAGAGTGGGCAAAGTGCCCAGGGGCCCAGGGCAGTGCTCTGAAGGATGCAGGTGCAGGGTGTCAGAGCAAAGCCTGCTGCTGGGGACTGGCTGTGTCCCCCCCGACCCCGCTCTGGAATTCATCTCCGGAAGCCCGAACCCCGCAGTGACTGTCCTCGGAGATGGGACCGTTAGGGAGATAATTAAGGTTAACTGAGGTCAGAAGGGTGGGGTCCGAATCTGACAGGACCGGGGTCCTTACAAGAAGAGACACCAGAGGGCTCTCTCTCTATCTCCCATTCTCTCTCTCTCTCTCTCTCCCTCACCCACCACCCCCCAAGGGCACACAGAGGAAAAGCTATGTGTGGACACAGCAGGAAAGCCAGAAAGAGAGGTCTCCCCCAAAGCCAGCACTGAAAGCACCTCGATCTGGGATTTCTAGCCCCCAGAACTAGGAGAGAATAAATGTCCGTTCTTTAAGCCCCCATCTGTGGTATTTCATTAGAGACGCCCCAGCTGACCACCAGCCCACGCAGGTGCGCAGAAGCTGACAGGGGGCTGGAAGGGGGAACTCGGGTGGGCAGCACGCAGCACACCGGCGATTCACTGCCTGTATTCCCATTATGACAGGAATATGCACCAATCATGCCCCTATTCTATTCACAAGGATTATCATTTAAAATAAATCTTACAGTTTTATACTTATTGTAATGCACGTTAGGAACCAGCAGAAGTACCTTAACCGTAGATTTTCAAGGATATTCTCACTAAAAATAAAGATGAATTTAAAAAACCCAGAGCAATTTAAAGTAGAAGGGAGCAGTGGTCTGAATGTCCATGAGGAGGCGTGACTTTGGGCGGGTGACGGCTGACGCTGAGATTCACGTGGGGTCTTCCATTTTCCAAGCTGATTCCGCAGCGTCCCCCACAACATCCCGTGGATAAACGGCTCTTCTGACCAAATGAGCCAGGATCATCACTTTTTAGTGCAGCTAACTAGTCGCGCTAATCTGGGCAGGAACCTAAACTTCCCTCTGAATCAACTGGCTTCAGTTAAATGAAGAAGGCAAGTCGGTCTGAAGAGGAGGATGGGTGATACACAGCTAAGGAAGGGCCGGCTTAAGCCACTGGCCTGGGATCTACGTCCCTCCGTTTCGGGGCCCGGCTGCGTTCCGGGCAGAATCTCTGCAAATCCTTTCTGTGTCGCCTGCAGCCGGGCCACACCTGCTACTCTTCTCTGTGGGAGGTCTCCTGATTCCAGAGAGTGCGGGGCCTCTGTCCGTGCCTGCAAGGCTGTCATTCTCTCTTCCTGCAGATTCTACTGCAGAAAGCCCTCCATGGCCCAGAAGAGCTGTCAGCCTGACACTCCCGGGGAGCCCCACCTCCTGGCACCCACCCCTCTGGGTACTCCCCTCCCCTGAGCGCGGCCCAGTCTTGCTGCTAATGAACAGAATACAGGAAGAGTGTGCAGACGCCACTTGGGAGATTAGGTTATAAAATACTCCAACTCCCATTTGCTGGCATTCCCTTTCTCCCGGGACCTTCTCACAGGCTGGACCCGATGGAGGACGACCCCTAGCAAGCAACCAGAAACCAAGGCCCCTGGTCCTACAGCCCTCGAGGACCTGAATCCTTCCCACGACCACGTGAGCCTGGGAGTGGGTCGGCTCTGCTGAGACCAGGTGAGACCACAGTTCCTGGTGGAGGAGACGCCGACTGCCCCTTAGTGACAGACCCTGGGGAAGGGGCCCCAGTTAGGATGTGCCCGAACCCCTGGCCCATGGAAACCATGAGATAATGAACGTGTGGTGTTCTGAACTTGTAAGCTTGAGGGTAATTTGTCACAGGGCAGTAGATAACAAGTGCGCTTGGCCTTCGCTCTATGGGCAGAGGGAAGGAAGCCCTCCTCCCCTCCCGTGGGACTTGCACCTTCCATGTCAACGAGCACACTTTTGGAGTTGGGGTCCTTCTGGTCCCAGGTCTCCACAGCTTTTAGGTTCCTTGACGGGGGGTGGTCTGGGTCTGACTCTGTTGGGTGGACATCCGTGCACAGCACCGACCACAGGGGAACCAACCAAGGCTTCCCGCAGAGCGCAGTGAGGAAGGCAGTAAGCATGGGACCCCCATCAGTGTTGTGCTGGTAAACAGACTTCCCAATAAAAAAAAACAGAAGCTCACCCTCTCAGCAAACACACTTGGCCCACAGCAGACTTCCCAGAGACTCAGCGCAAACAGGGTCGCCTCTGGGACCCTTGAGAACGTGCTCCCGCAGGGCTCCCCTCCCTCACATCGAGATTGCTCCCAACTGGGTCATGAAGAATGATTTACATGTGTAACTTCACTTAATGAACACCTTTGCTTTTATTTGCCTAATCAACACCAATCTTATGGGTTAGTTAGACATTATGTGTATTTGATCCAAGAGATTTAATTTTGCCTCTGATTTCCTGCTAATACGAGGGGACCCTGGCATGCGTTTCTTTCTAGTCCCTTTTTCACAAATCGAAACATCTGGACACACAACCCTCACCCCATGTGATATGCTAACAGTCCTTCTTGGGGTTGATCTGGGGAAAGGCTGGTGTTTGAACCAGGAAGCTGCTCGGGACACCAGATGTTTTCGCTGGCTACCCATTAAAGGAAGCACGGCGGAGAGAGGGTTTATGATCAAAGAACTGGGTGTTTCTAAACAAAGTGGAGAATTTGCAGAAATTTTTCTTGGCAGCCTTGCAGTGTTCACTTAAGAAAATGTGTCCGATGATGGGATACATTTTCCTTTAGTGTTACTCCCTTCAAGAAAATACACAAAACAGAATGTATCAAGAGCCCTAAAAATGATCAAACTTTTTGATTCTAAAGAAACCACCTTAAGCGAAAAGAGAAGTGGATAAAGCTTTACATGAAAGGTGGTTTATTGCTGCAACGTTTATAGTAATAAAAGTTAAGAACAACTGCAACGTCTGAGGACATGGGTAGGGTTATTTACGCAGCGTTAAATGTATATGATGGAATACCGTGAAACCATTAAATTTTTTCTGAGGACAATTTAATGTCAGGAGAAAATGTGTTCAATAGAAGTGAAAGCATCTTAAAATCTGTGTATAGATTACGATACCAGGTTTGTAACATAAATACACCGACTACACATTTACTGTGTGTATAAAACACTGGAAGAGAATGAACCAACATGTTAACAGTGGGTTATCCTTGGCTGGCAGAATACTGATGCATTATTTGACATTTTTCCCCTAGTATAACTGTGCTTTACAAATACTCTAAAGTAAGTATGTGTTGTTTCAATACGCAGAAAACAATTATTTTAAATAATAACCCAGGTGTCTGTATAGAATCTCCCATAACATGTCCTTACATACTATTTCCACTGATGGTCACCCCATGTTTTTTTTTTTTTTT